>NC_092878.1:40539571-40677071 GCF_028372415.1 Notamacropus eugenii | reverse complement strand
CACCTTAACATGTATTATCCTGTTCTCTAATTTTCAGAGTCTTGCAGTTTAGCACTTTATTATTTCAGTACATGACTTCTTGAATATCTTGTTCACTATTTTATTTTTACTAGGCTATTCTCCCCAACTTATAATAGCTGATATTTACGTAATTTTCTTTCTCAAACTTTCACAAGACTTTGCATATTTCAACTCATTCAATCCTTAGGTAGAAAAAAGTAATATTAGTCCTATTTAACAGATAGGTAAACTGAGACTGGCAAAGATTATTTGCCTTAACATGCTCATTTAGCTATGTATATTTAGAAGCCAAATTTGAACATAAGCCTCAGTTACTCCCAAGTCTTATATTTTTCCCTCGCCATAGCATAATAACAGTAGATTATAGTCAATTAGGCAGGGGCGTGATATGGATGTAGACATAGACATAGATACATACACACATATATAGACATAGATATGTGCATATATTACACATACACACATGCGTACATGTATATATGATATATGTATATATGCACATCTGTGGAGTATATCTACATTATACATATATACAGATATACAAATAAATGTATGTGTGTATATTTTTCACACACACACATATATAGATATAGATAGTTATTAAAGCTGAAAGTGCACTACGACTTTGGGGACATATACACATACATATGTATATGTGTGTGTGTGTGTATGTATATACATATACAAACACACATACAGATATATACCTACATGTCCCTGGTAATGGCTAGCAAAACATGGTACTAAATAAATCTTGTAGTTTTATTTAAGTACGAGCATTGATATTTCTGCCTATAGCTTGGTTTGTTTGTTTGTTTAATCTCCAGTCCCAAGACATACAAAAACAATTTGCATGCGTGAAAAATTGAGGAAATGCCAGAATTTTCCTTAGAATTTGATTTCTCAAGATATTGAGTAAACTTTGGCATATTCTGGAGGAACCATTTAATGATCTGAAAACCAAGATAGACTTGAAATGCCTCTCTGAACCTGAAACCAAACTCCCAGTCTACTGATGTTTGCTAATCCAGAACAAAAGAACATCTAAAATAGCACACTGGGGAAAATAAGGATGATTGAGTAGTATCTATAAAGCTCTCAAATAAGGTTGTAATGCCATCTGTCTTGGTGTTGTTAAGCAAAAAAAATTGATTCATTTATCAAACCCAAAAGGCATATCTTCTCACTCATTCATAACTGAGGATATTATATAAGAGTAACTTTCAATCCTCTGGTTGCTAATTAGACTCCTGCTATTAAACTCCTAGATTTTATCTTTTTCATGGTACTCCAACTTCAGTTGAAGTACGGGAGAAGTAACATATATGAATAATTTTTCTTTATACAAGGTGTCCCAAAAGTCTCAGTAAAGTTTTGAACTATTAAAACCTCAAGTTAAACATTATGCTTAAAAAAGCACTAAAAATTAAATTAAACATAAAGCTTCAATAGTACAAAACTACCCTAAGACTTTCGGGAACTCTTGTATTTTGTTACTCTGAGAGAACCAAACAAAGGAGATCTTTCTTCTCTTATTTAATGGAAAATATGTCTGTCATTCCACGGTTGTATTTACCAATGAGGATTGCTTTGTTTTGTTTTGTTTTGTTTTGTTTTATCACACTCTTCAGTGCTAGGACATGACCTGGCATACAGTAGTTTCTTTTTTAAAATGTATTTATTTTTAGTTTTCAATATTCATTTCCACAAGATTGTGAGTTCCAAATTTTCTCCCCATCTCTCCCCTCCCCCACCACAAGACACCTTACATTCTGATTACCCCTTCCCCCAATCTGCCTTCCCTTCTGTCACATCCTTCCATTTGCTAATCCCTATCTTCTCTGCTTTCTTGTAGGGCAATATAGCTTTCTATATTCAATTACCTGTATTTCTTGTTTCCCAGTTTTATGCAAAAACAATTATCAACAATTGTTCCTAAATCTTTGCATTCCAACTTCTCTCTCTTCTTCCCTACCCACCCATCCCCACTGAGAAGAAAAGGAATTCAACATAGGCTATGCATGTGTAGTTATGCAAAAGACCTACAAATAGTCATGCTGTGAAAGACTAACTATATTTCCCTCCATCCTATCCTGTCCCCCATTTGTTCTATTCTCTCTTTTGTCCTTGTCCCTCCTCAAAAGTGTTTACTTCTAATAATTCCCTCCTCCCATTTGCCCTCC
The DNA here is from genome assembly GCF_028372415.1 of Notamacropus eugenii. NCBI lineage: Eukaryota > Metazoa > Chordata > Mammalia > Diprotodontia > Macropodidae > Notamacropus > Notamacropus eugenii. The sequence goes on along the minus strand of NC_092878.1, from coordinate 40,674,867 downwards.
CTTCTATCATCCCCCTACATCCCACTTATGCCCTTGTCCCCTACTTTCCTGTAGGTAAGATAGATTTTCATACCAAACAGAGTGTGCATGTTATTCCCTCCTTAAGCCAAATGTGATGAGAGTAAACTTCACTTTTTTCTGCTCAACTCCCACCTTTTCCCCTCCATTGAAAAAGCTTTTTCTTGTTTCTTTTATGAGATAATTTGGCCCATTCCATTTCTCCCTTTCTCCTAACAATATATTCCTCTCTCATCCCTTAATTTTGTATTTTTAGATATCATCCCTTTCTATTCAATTCACTCTGTGCCCTCTGTCTATATGTATATCTCCAACCACCCAAATACTGAGAAAGTCTCAAGAGTTACAAATATTATCATCCCAGGTAGGAATGTAAACAGTTCAACTTTAGTAAGTCCCTTATGATTTCTCTTTCCTGTTTACTTTTTCATCCTTCTCTGGATTCTTGTGTTTGAAAGTCAAAGTATCCATTGAGCTCTGGGCTTTTCATAAAGAATGCTTGAAAGTCCTTATTTCATTGAATTATTTCATTTCTCCCCTGAAATATTATATTCAGCTTTGGTGAGTAGGTGATTCTTGGTGTTAATCCTAGTTCCTTTGACTTCTGGAATATCATATTCCAAGCCCTTTGTTCCCTTAGTGTAGAAGTTGCTAGATCTTGTGTTATCCTGATTGTATTTCCACAATACTTGAATTGTTTCTTTCTGGCTGAAGGTCATCCTTCTACTCTGCCATCTTGCCTTCACCCCCACCCAAATCCCCATATAATGATTTGGGTGGGGGCGGAGCCAAGATGGCAGAGTAGAAGACTGAACTTACTGTAGTTCTCCCCCCACAAACCATAAAATACCTGTAAAAATGACACTAAGCAAATTCTAGAGCAGCAGGAGCCACAAAACGAAAGAGTGAAAGAGATTTTCAGCCCCAGTCAACCTGGAAGGCTGACAAACAAGGTCTATTACAGAAAGCTTCGAACAGAGTGTAGCACAGGGACAGGACTGGAGCAAGCTTTAGGGCACCACCAGAAGGAGCTGCGGTTCCCAGATTCCTCAACACAGAAACACCAGAGACAACTTTAAAGGTCAGTGAGCAAGCTTTTTCACCTGGGTGAGAATGGAGCTGGGTCCTCCTCTAGCCCTGGTCCCAGGCAGAGGCAACAGCAGCATCCATTTTTGTAAGTCTCAGCCTAAAGACCCTAAGGGAATTGAACTGCTGATCTGGATCTCAGCCCTGAGTGGCGGTCCTGGGGTGAGGAGCAGCATTGGATGGTGGATCTGGTGGAGGATCTGGAGGGAATTCTATTCGCAGATCCTGGGCAAAAGAGCTTGCACTAGCTCCCAGACCACAGCTCAGGCCAGGAGAGGAGTAAAACCCTCTCCTTTGATTGCACCACTTTGGAGAAACTGAGAACTTACAGTTCCTTAGAGTGTACTCTACACTTGACATAGGACTCAAAAGTCAAGTAATTGGCTGGGAAAATGCCCAAAAAGGGGCAAAAATAAAACTATAGAAGGTTCCTTTCTTGGTGAACAATTATTTTCTTCCATCCTTTTGGATGAGGAAGAACAGTGCATACCATCAGAGGAAAGCATAAAAGTCAAGGCTTCTGCATTCAAAACCTTGAAAATAAATATGCAATGATCTCAGGCTGTGGAAGAGCTCAAAAAGGATTTTAAAAATCAAGTAAGAGCGGTGAAGGAAAAATTGGGAAGAAAAATGAGAGTGATGCAAGAAAATCATGAAAAGCAAGTCACCAGCTTGCTAAAGGAGACCCAAAAAAATGCTGAAGAAAATAACACCTTTAAAAATAGACTAACTCAATTGGCAAAAGAGGTTCAAAAAGTCAACGAGGATAAGAATGCTTTAAAAAGTAGAATTAGTCTAATGGAAAGGGAGGTTCAAAAGCTCATTGAAGAAAATAGTTCTTTAAAAATTAGAATGGAGCAAATGGAAGCTAATGACTTTCTGAGAAACCAAGAAATTACAAAACAAAACCAAGAGAATGAAAATATAGAAGACAATGTGAAATATCTCAGTGGAAAAACAACTGACCTGGAAAATAGATCCAGGAGAAACAATTTAAAAATTATGTGGCTAATTGAATGCCATGATCAAAAAAAGAGCCTAGACATCATCTTTCATGAAATTATCAAGGAAAACTGCCCTGAGATTCTAGAACCAGAGGGTGAAAGAAACATTGAAAGAATCCATTAATTACCTCCTGAAAGAGATCTGAAAAGAAAAACACCTAGGAATTTGTAGCCAGATTCCAGAGTTCCCAGGTCAAGGAGAAAATATTGGAAGCAGTCAGAAAGAAACAATTCGAGTACTGTGAAAACACAATCAGGATAACACAAGATCTAGCAGCTTCTTTACTAAGGGATCACAGGGCTTGGAATATGATATTCCAGAAGTCAAAGGAACTAGGATTAAAACCAAGAATCACCTACCCAGCAACACTGAATATAATATTTCAGGTGAAAAAAATTTTAATTCAGTGAAATAGAGGACTTTCAAGCATTCTTGATGGAAAGAGCAGGACTGAATAGAAAATTTGATTTTCAAACACAAGCATCAAGAGAAGCATGAAAAGGTAAATAGGAAAGAGAAATCATAAGGGACTTACTAAAATTGAACTGTTTACTTTCCTACATGGAAAGATATTTGTAACTTTTGAAACTTTTCTCAGTATTTGGTTAGTTGGAGGGATTATATACATATAGAGAGGGGGCACAGGGTGAGTTGAATAGGAATGAATGATATCTAAAAACATAAAGTTAAAGGATGGGAGAAGACTATTTGGGAAGAGAATGGTAGAAATGGAATGAGGCAAACTATCTCTCATAAAAGAGGCAAAAAAAGTTTTTTTCAATGGAGGGGAAAAAAGAAAGTGAGAGGGGAAAAGTGAAACTTACTCTCATAACATTTCACTTAAGGAGGGAATAACATGCACACTCAGTTTGGCATGAAAATGTATCTTACACTACAGGAAAGTAGGGCAGAAGGGGATAAGTCGGGTGGGGGAAGATAGGAGGGAGGGCAAATTTGAGGAGGGAGTAATTAGAAGTAAACATGTTGCCTGGGGGATGGGGGTAGGGACAAAGTCTAAATTGAGAATAGAATAAATTGGGAGCAGGATAGGATGTAGGGAAATATAGTTAGTCTTTCACAACATGACTATTTTGGAAGTCTTTAGCAGAACTACACACAGGCACATATGTATATAAAGCCTATACTCAATTGTTTGACTTCTCAGTGGGGATGGGTGAGGAGGGAGGATGGAAGAGGAAATCAAAGTTTAAGGAATAAATGTTGAGAATTGTTTTTGCATGCAACTGGGAAATAAGAAATAGAAGTAATGGAGAATAGAAATCTATATTGTTCTACAAGAAAAAAGAGATGATAGGGATAAAGGAAGGGAGGGGTGTGACAGAAGGGAGGACAGATTGGGCGAATGGGTAATCAAGGTGTTTTGGGTTGGGGAGGGGAAAGATGGGGAGAAAATTTGGAACTAAAAATCTTGTGGAAATGAATGCTGAAAACTAAAAGTAAGTAAATAAATAAAAAAAAAATACTTGCTGACTGATTGTTCAGAGAGTTGCCATGAACTTTTTTCCATTTACAAAGTTTCTCCTGGTGGCAATGATTTGGCTACTATTATTTAGGATTGATTTTATAACTGGTTTAAGAGAGGGAAATTGTTTTTTATTCTTTGAACAAATATTTACTTATCCAGAAGCTTCCATAAACAAGATAAAGTGCTAGATGCTGTAGTTGTCATGGCAACAAGCATTTATCAAGTGCTTTCTATGTGTCAGGCATTGTACTAAATACTGAGGATACAAAGGAAGGGAAAAAAAAGTACCTGCCTTCAAAGAGCTCACATTCAAATAGGATATGAAGGAGTACAAGATAGGGATTATGCCTTCCAGGAGTTTATAGTCTGGTTGTATATAGAAAATATCTACAATTAAATGAAATGCAAGGAAATAATAACCTGCCCTCTGAAAGGCACAGATAAGACTTCTCTGAAAGTTCATTCAAAAGAGTAAACATTTCCATCTGAGATAACCAGAGAAAGCTTTATAAAGAACATTGGATTTGAAGTGGGCTTTAAAGAATGGTTAGGACCTAAATAACACCAGATAAGACAGCTGACTTGAGAAAAATAAACAGCATGACCAAAACAACTCCAAAGTTTAAGTCATTTGGGAGTAAACAAGTGGATCTATTGAGCTGAATAGGATAGTGTCTTTAAGGGAGTTTAGAGAAATTAGATTGTAAAGGTAGGCCCTTGATATATCCAATCTAATGCTCTATAACCCTTTTGTTTCAAAGAAATCTGTACAGGTTCTTTAGCAAATAGAATAAAAGGGAGATTCTGACTCATTAAAAGAACTTTTTTCTTCAAATATACATACTTTGTGAATATATATATAGGGGAATTATAAAAAAGTTTGGCCAGAAAGTATTTTCACATGAATAAACTGTGCACAAAAATGAATTTGATAAACAGATTTCAGTTCATTGTATATATAGGTGTTCATCCTCCAAAGTAGTATGTTCAAATAGGTTTGTGGTTCTAGCCTCCAAATTGCTCAAGATTTTTACTCAGGTCATAAATAGCATGCTTTATTTGAGTAAGTAGTAAACCAGAGGTCTGTGATCTAGGCCACTGGCTTCCTGAAAACCTCCATCCTAAAAAACTTCATGGATGCTGTGTGTCTTGTTTGTGAAGTGGAAATGGTGTACTTACCAGAGCAAACTGTCCCAGGGTTCTCTGTATTCTGTAGCTCTGTATTCTGTAGCTCTGCAATCTGTAGATCCCTGGAAAGTAGAGAAGACTAGAAAAATCTGATCCTTTTGGATGTTTAGAAAATATGGCAGCATAAAAGATTCCAGTCAAACCCAGCTTTTTGAGAATTACTTTAGGAGCAAAGAAAAGCAGTGCTAACTGAAATAGAAGAGCAAAACTCCCAAAGATAAACATTATCAAAATAATTAATACTCATATCTCCCAAAAATAAAATCAAAATAAGATTCAGTATTTAGTGGCCCTCTTGATCTGTCCTCTGCATCTATGAAGGATGGAAGAGTACCACTTCTCTGTCCCAAGATACCTGACCAGGAACCCCTCCTTTCTTTCCAGGTTGGTGCCAGGGGGCAAAGTCCACATGCCATTGGTGTTCCCTCTCAACTATCTCAGATAAGACTTTGAGAAGGAAAAGGACACAGAGATTAGAACAACTTGTTTTAGGCCTTGGTTCCCACTCTTATATTGAGGAATTGAAGAAATGCTAAGTCTAATACTTGCAAAGCCAAGAGAATCTGAGAAGGAATGGTAACAGAAGAATTTGACTAGCCACACTCAGTGGAGAGGTTAGAATACAGAAAAAAAACCTATATATGATGAAGAAATGCTGCTAATTTAATTACAAAATAAATTCTTTGAAGAAGAAAAAATTCCTTAACAATTACAAATTGAATTGTGCCAAAATCTATTATGATAGATTTAGCTCTTCTCAGCAATATAATGATCTAAGACAATTCCGAAAGACTCATGATAGAAAATGCTATCCACATCCAGAGAAAGATGTAAGGAGTCTAAATGCAGGTTGCAGCATACTATTTTCATGGTTTTGTTTTGCTTTTGGTAAGGTTTTATCTTTTGTTCTGTTTCTTCTTTCACAACATGACTAATGTGGAAATATGTTTAACATGATTTAACATGTCTTAGGGAGGAAGAGGGAGGGAATGAGGAAGAAAAATGTGGAACTCAGAATCTTATTAAAAATAAATGTTGAAAACCATCTTTAAATGTAATTGGAAAAAAACCAAAACATTATTTGCAAAAAAAATGCAAGTTGAATACTAGAAAAACAGAATGAGTGCACCAAAAATATTCCAAAAGTAGATGAAAGAAATTAAGTAACAACTGAAAAATGAAATTAGCACCCCTGAGAAATGCCTTTAAAGGAGAATGAAGAGCTTAAAACAGAAGATGGAAGCCTTTATACAAATTGTTGATAAACAAAAACAGAATGGAACAGAAAAAAGGAGAAAAAATGCATGAGCAGACAAAAACATGAATGTTTCATTAAATAAAACTGATTTTTTAAAAAAGTGTAAAGAATTATTGGGGAAAATGAAAACAGAACAAAGAAAATCAATTAAGTGATTCAATTATAGATTAATTAGTTGAACATACAACTAGGAAAAGCAGAGGAAATAAATTCATTAAATCCCCCAAATAAGCACAAAAATAGAAATTCTAAAAATCAAAGAAGAGATAAAATTGAAAATAAGAAATGAACTATTGAGTGGATAAGTAAAATTAACTTTTTTTAAAGCAAAAAACAATCACTGGCTAATGAGAGAGACAGACAGACAGAGATGGAGACAGAGACAGAAAGAACCAAATTACTAGAATCAAAAATGAAAAAAATTGAAAAAATGGAATTCAAAAAATATAAAGAAATAAAATATGTAAATATATTACTAGGAATTACTTCATCCTATTATGTACAAACAAAAATTAAAAAATCAAGGACTTAATAAATAGTTTTAAACTACAGTTACCAACATGAATAAGAAACACAGACATACATATGCATATATCAATCTTAGTGACATTTTTGAACACGTACAAGTGTTTAAAGTCTAGTAAGCCCTAATCTTACATTATAAATTGCAAAAATGGAGTCAAAATGCACTTTATCAATCTCCTATTGAGGAGATAAATATTGTCATGATAAGAGGCAGGAAACAGTTCAGAGGGAAAAAAAACAAAAACTATAGATTAATTATAGTTATAATTATGAAGTAATAGCAGTAACTAATACAATACAAAAATGAATAAAATATTAGTAAAGATGTTAACATCATATATTAAAATATTATTCACTCAAGTCAGGGTGGGTTTTCAGTCAGAAATTCAAATAAACTATACAAATTTATAGAAATAAAGTTTTTTCTATTTGATAAACAGCATCTTTATCTACAACCATGACCTGGCATCATTTTTAATGGGAAGGCAGTAGAAGCCTTTCCAATAAGATAAAAAGTAAAATAAGTTTGTTCATAGCTACCTTTATTTTTGATACAGTTTTATCAATGCTAGCAAGATGAATATAATAAGAAGAAACTCAGGAGGATAACAGGGAATGAAGAAAAAAATTATTTCTAGATATGGTGGACTATTAGAGATTCAAGTAAAAATTAGAAATTTATTAATCAGTAAATATGTAGGATAAAAATAAACACAAATGTCATACATTTTTACATTTATTACTAACAACCCACCAGGAGAAAGCAAAAAGAAATTCCATTCAAAACAACTACAAAACAGATAAAATAAGCAGTGATAATAGCTTACTAAAACATAGACAGGACTTATCTGCATTTGTACAGGGGAGGGGGTTTACAGAAAAAGGAAAACATAATTAAAAACAGATTAATTTTCATAACTGAACCAAGTCAATATATTAAAAATATACTTAATAAATTATTGTAGAAGTTTAGTTTCATAGTCATTAAAGTACCAGTGCAGCACTAAAATGATAAAAATCATAACAATTTTTAAAATTAACTTATGGGCTTTGTGCTAATGCAATCAAACTACCGGTATACTATTCTATAGAACTGGACGGAATAATAATTAAATTGATGGTGAACAATAAAAAGTCAAGAACTTCACAGGAAATATAAAAAAAAATAAGAAATCCAGTGAATATCAGCTTTTAGCCCAGAATCAGTTATTATCAAAATTATTTTGTGTGAGTTTAAAAAAAGAGAATTTGATCTCTTGAGAAATTACGAATTATTTTAAAAATAACTTCATATCTGATAAGCCTAAGGACACAAATAGAAGTAAGAACAACTCTCTGAAAATATATGTGGTCAAAATATATGATCAGGAAGTTTTCCAAAGAAGAAATGAATACTATTAACAATAATATGAACAACATTCCAAGTCGTTAATAATAATAATCGACAGACAAGTTAAAATAACTCCGATGTTCTGGAATCCATCCAACAAATTACCAATAATGATACAAGGTGAAAAGAGTAAAGATTGAAACAACTGTTAGAAGACAGGCCCTACTGACTAAGATAGGAATTTGGTTAGATTTTGTAGCTAACAATTTAGAATTATACCAAAAAAAGGTCATTAAACTTTATATACTTTCACTCAGCAGTACGTGCCTGGTAGGAAGTCAAGGGCAGAAAGAATTTCTCATAGACACTAAAATATCCAAAACAGCATCATTTCTAGCAGCAAAGAACTGGAAATAAAGTGGGTCTTCATTGAACAGGAAAAGATAAATAAAGCATGACATATACTGCAATGAAATGCTCTTTTGTTGTCAGAAAAAAATAAAAGATTCAGAGAAAATCAGAATGAAATGTAAAATTGTGAGGGGAATGGAGAGTGAAATAAGCAGAACTGGAATAACTGACTGATATCCCCAACAATAAAACGAAAATAGCATGGAAACATTTCAGAACTCTGATCAGTGAAATAACTTGAAACTTGAAACTTGAAATAACTTATACGACTTGAAACCACTAATGGTGATGCCCCACATCTCTCATAAGAGGAGTGGTCCATGAGAGAGGCAGAATGAGACATACTTTTTCAGACATGGCCAATATGTTAATTTATCATGAGGATTCTGTTGAGTTTGGAAGAAGTAAGATGTGATAGTGATTTCTGTTAGCACATATTTTTTTTTTTTAAATCTAATCCCCCTTCACAATCATGCTTGTGAACTCTCTAATACTGAAGTTTTTTCTTCATCTGTGCAATCTTAACAAGGGAAAGGGAAGGAGTAAGTGAATGAAGGAAGGATTAAGCATTCATTTAGCTTCTACTATGTTTCAGGCACTATTCTAATCACTTTCTGCAAATATCGTCTCCTTTGATCTTCACAACAATTCTATAAGGTAGATGATGTTATTACCCGCATTTTAGGCATTTTGGCATTTGAGGAAACTGAAGCAAATAGAAATTAAGTGGCTTGCCCAGGGTCATACAGATAGTAAATCTGAGGACAAATTTGAGCTCCAATGTTTCTGACTCCAGGTGCACTGTTCTATCTATCGTGCCACCAGCTGCCTCTACAACTATACACTATTAAAAAGGGAGGACCTGGGGTATTCAAGGTCTAAATACCACAACTGTCAAGATTTCCTTGAGATGTAGACATGTGTTCCTGGTGCTTCCTCTATCTAAATTCAGAATGCTTGTGAATGTTTGGGTACTCTCCCAACTTTCTGATGGGGAAGCATAAACTTAAGTAGCATTGCATAAGGAGATAGGACTCTGGACTATTTGTCAGAATGATCTATTCAGATATTAAGTATCCATATGAACTTGTACAACACAGCCTTCTGCGTCTTCCATTTTTTCATGGGCAATATGAATATAAAAATAGCATCTAACTCACACCATGATATTGTAAGAACCAAATGAGATATATTTACAGTGTTTTTCAAACTTCGAAGTACACTATAAATGTGAACTCTTATTATTATACTGGATTTGGAGTTAGAGGACTTGGGTATACGTCTTTATTGGTTTACCTGGTTGCGTACTCCTTTCTCTGTGACTTTGGGTGAGATAGTGCACCTTTCTCATGCTTGGTATCCTTATTTGTAAATTGAAGGGCTTGTATTTGATAATTTCCAAGGTTATTTCCAGCTCTAAATCTTTTTATGATCCATTCCTAAAGGAAAACAAAATCACCTCCAAGAATGATCCAAGTCCTTCACTTCACAATGTGGGCAGTTAATGCCGACATTCAATTAATGGTCTCTGTCCCCAGCTGACATAGGATTTAAAACTAGAAGTGACCTTAGAGGTCATTTCATTCAACGCTCCCATTTCATAAGATGAGGAAAATTGAGAATCATAGAGAGATTAAGTGACTTGTCGTATACTTGGACATCCCAGCAGTATTTTAGAATTTCATTCGATTTAACCTCTCATGCACTTTGAAATGGTCAGTCACTGTGTTTATTGAATTTTGTCAGGTCACAGACCACTACCAGAAGTTCTCCACATTCTTCCTTCAGTAGTTGCTTCTGCTATAGAAGTGTTTTATCCTGCCAGAGACTGAAGTAAGACTTGTAGCTAGGGAGGAGGTCTCTCATTTATGCCTCTCTCCAGCTGAGCCAGCAAGAGATGAGAAAAGTCTGTCTCAGCTGGAAATGGTCTCTTGCCTGTCCTATATTAACCTCCCTCCTGCTTTATGTCCACTATGATTTGCATGTGCAAAGTGGTGTCAATTCTGTTAGCCCACTAGGGTAACATTTATTAAATTGTCCTTTCCTTCATATGGGAAAATGATTCTACTGACCCACTATAAGTAAAGTTATGTCACTTGATTTTCCTTCTTAAATTTTTCTTTCTTTTTTATCCACCAGCAGAGATATGGAGACAGCACTGGTGGAGGGAGAGGAGCACTAGGCTGGTAGCCAAGAAACCAAGGATCATGGCCTAGGTCTGCATCTACCTTGCATGTCACCTTAGGTGGTTCATTTAATCTCCTTTGCTTCATGATAACCTCATCTGTAAAAAGAGGGAGTTAACCAAGACAGTCTCTAAAGCCCCCTTGTGGTTCTAAAATATTTTTTAATGACATGGCTTCTAGTTACCACATAACTTTAGGAGGGTCACTCTGACCTCTCAAGCTCTCAGTTGGATGGTTGGAGTACATGTACCTCTAAGGCATATCCTCAGTGCAAATAGGTAGTATAGTGGATAGAGTACAGGACCTGGAGTCAGTAAGATTCACCTTCCTCACTTCAAATCCAGGTTCAGGCACTTGCCAGCTGTGTGATCTTGGGAAAGTCATTTAACCCTGTTTGTCTCAGTTTTCTCATCTGTAAAATGAGACGTAGAAGGAAATGGCAAACCAATCCCAATATTTCTGTCAAAAAAATGTGCTGATGAAGACGAGGCCATGACTGAACTGACAGGGCATTTACAGCTCTAAATCCTAAATCTCCTGATCCTCTCTAACTTGGGGTAATGAAAAGTATCTGTGTAGTTTGGGGTGCATGCAGTCTATGACTATGGGGCACAATAAGAGTATCTGATCTCTGCAGGGATTGAACCCCTAAATATACCATGATTAACTTCTTGTTATAGTCTAGGGATCCCTAAGATGTCTCCATTTATCTCAGGAAAATTATCTCCCCAAACTCAAGTGATGCTAATTAATTTTGTTCTAAAATAAAACAAAACATCATATGTGTCAACACCAAAATTCATGGAGGTCAAATACCAGGATGTTCATTATATGATTCTTTTCATTTATAGAACCAGAGATTTAGTGCTATAGAACTTTAGAGATCATCTAATCCATTTCAATCATTTTACAGATGAGGAAACGGAGACCCTACAAGGTAAACAACTTGCCCAAGGTCAGGAGCAACTCTGTGTAATGAGTGCCACAGCATCGAAGTCATTCGACTTCAAGTTCAGTATCCTTTCCACTATACCACACTGTCTGGCACTAATTGGCATGGAAGTAATTCCCCTTCTCCAATTTTCACTCCCTTATAGTCTAAAGGAAAGCCAAAACACAGCTCATTCACTTGGTGATATCTCGAGAATGATATGTGAAATGATTAGAGGTCTTTGGGAACAAAAATTCTTTTGTTACAACAACCAAGAGCTCTGGCTGACTACTAGTGTACTTGATACTTACTCTAGAAATGTTTTATTTTGCAGGAAATTCCCTTGGAAGGCAATGGAGCAATGATGCTTGCATAGCTGGGTGTTTTGTACACAAAACCAACCACCAAACCAAAGGGGTCAGTCATAAAGTGATGGCAATTACGGGGGAGAACACTTCTTAGGTGTGAAGTACATGCCTTGAGGCTGCCTATAGGATTGTCCCCCAGAGTCTAGTTTCTATGACTTAAATTGCATAAAAAAATAAGTGAGACAAAGGAAAACCATATCACTGGGGAAAGGAGGTAGACTTGGTGAAATAAAGAAAACATTTTCTGATTAAATGCAGCAATACCATGCATCAAAAGCATCATTAGCTGTTGGGCTTCAGGATTTTTTAATAAGGAATCAAAGACCAAAATGAGAATAATTTAGAATCTATTATTCAGCAAGCAAGAGGGAGTAATGATAATCATACGAAATGAGCCCAAAATAAAGGATTAAGAAAAGGTATTTAAAAGCGTATGAGAATGAAATATACAAACTGAAACCACTGCAAGTTAATGTCTCAGCCCACTGGCTCTACACTAAACAGAGATGCACAAATGCCAAACCTAGCTCTGGAAAATTGCATCTCTCTTTAAAAATAAAGCCTTTTGGTTCCTTTCTGAGCTTACATTCCATTATCTTAGAAATGACTAATTATTTAACCATGTTTGTGCTAAACCTGGGCAGTTTGCCAATTCTTTACGGTTTTCTTTTTTTTCCCCTTTTTAAAAAATTCATCCCAGAAAGGCATAGCACAGGATAAATGCATGTTTGATAGGACTTTTCCTATTGCACATTGTGGGTGGCAAGAAAACTTGTATATCTAAGTCATCTGTCTCTTCACATGAAGATAGACACACAGAAATCCATGAGGAAGTCCCTCCACTTTGACAACTTCCAAATACCACTTTGAAGAGTAAGCCTTCTTAAAGATCTGTGACAGATGAATGGGGCTATAATGCTTTGTTTTCTAGCAGTATAGAGAAAACAAATCATGTCAGAAATCCTGAGTATCAATAATGCCTCTTTCTCAAAGGAGGAGCCTACTCCTAATGGGGAGATAATTTTCCAACTCCAGAGTCAATGGCAGCTTCAAGGTGACTTACTCCCCCACCTGAACTCAGAGCAATTTCTCCCTCCACTGCTCCTGCTAGACATTAGCTGTAGCCATCCTCCTCAGAGTGACATTAATAGTCTTGAAGGCAGTATGCTGTGTTTGCTTCCTCCCCCTGTCCCCTCCCCTGAAGCTCATTAACTTGTGTCTACCTTCCAGCAGTATTGGCAGCATTCATTAAATTCAATGTAGAAAGTTCTTAAAACTCTACAGATTAAGGGTAGAGAAAATGCTAAAAATAAGAAAATTACTGGACCAAGAGCCATTCAAAGCTTCACATACTAGAACAGTGGCTGGAAATATGGAGGAATTCTTCATTTCTGTCATCATCACACTGGCTCATTAGAATATTTTGAGTACCTATTTTGTTCCAAATACTGTTCTAGGCACTGTACTGAATCTGACGAAAATTACGTACCCTGTGACCTCCACAAACTTACATTCACTTTCATAGTAAACACAAGCAAACGTAACAAGTTTGCTAGGGAATATAGAAGAATATTACATAAACAACAGTTTGATTCTTTACTCTGTCATCAGGGATGTGTAATACTGTATACTTGGAAAATAAAGGGAAGATAATACTCCCAAACTCTGGATTAAAATCAGTAAATCACCCAACCAATAACCAATCAATTTTTAAAACTGCTGCTATATGAACTAGATTTCCAAGTACAAAAGTGAGACCCCTGAATTCAAGATGACAAGTCCTACTGGGATATCAAACAAGTTTCCAGGTAAATAAATATGATATTTGTACAAAAAATATACACAGTGATTTGGGGATGAGACCTTTAACAAATGGAGGATTGAGAAAGCCTTCCATAAAGTAGTAGCACTCAAATACAGCCTGCAAAGGAGCCAAGGTAGGGAGGTACAGAATTCAGGGGGTGGGGAAGCTGTCCAAAACCACAGAGGTAGGAGGGGGGTGAATGTCATGTACAGAAAACAATAAATAGGCCAGTTTGGCTGGAGCACAGGCTATCTGAGTAGGAGAAATGTGTAATTGTCTAAAAAAAAGATACTTTGGAGCCAGCTTGTGAAGGGACTTAAATGCCACAGAGAGGAACTGAAATTTTATCCCAGAATCAGTGGGGATTCATTGATTCTCCTAAAGCAGGGAAGCAAACCTGGGCTTTAGGAACCATATCTTGGCAGCTATTTTTTTTGTTTGTTTGTTTGGACATTTCAGTTGTGTCTGACTCATTGTGAGCTTGTTTGGTGTTTTCTTGGCAAAGATACTGGAATTGTTTGCCATTTCCTTCTCTAGTTCATTTTACAGATGGGGAAACTGAGGCAAACAGAGTTAAGTGAAAACTTGCACAGCATCACTCAGCAAGTAAGTATCTGAAGCTGCACTTGAACTGAGTTCTTCCTGAATCCAGGTTTGGCATTCTATTCACTGTGCCACTTATGTGGAAGATAAATCAGAGTGGAGATGCTGAATGCATGAAGACCTTGATATTCTAGGTGAGAGATAATGAGAGGCTGAAGTATGGTTGTTGTAATATAAGTAGAAAAGAGGGAACAGTTACAAGAGATATATAGGAGGAGGTAGAATGTTCAAGATCTGGTAAGTGATTGAAAATGGGGGCTGAGGGTGAAAAGTTGGGAAGTAAAGGACTGTTTGATTGGAAATTTGGGTCGTAGGAAATGGTAGTTACTTCAACAGAAAAATTCAGGATTATAATCCTTTTGGCTAAAGAAATATTAAGGTAGACATGGTGATATTGGTAGTTAGAAGACCACCTAGATTCCTCAGTGAATTTCAGTGCTCATTTAGATGTTATCAGGGAGTCCTTGGATCTCTCTGTGATTGTTTTGTGTTCACGCAACCAGGGAGTAATGGCAAGAGCCTGAGTTATTATTCTTCTGAGCCAATAAAATCTTGAGGGTGGCTTTTAAGAAAAAAAAAATAGTCTAAGTTGCAAGTAGCCTGAGTTAAGATGTAGGATATATGAATACAAGTATAGGAAAACAGAGTATTTTCTATTCATGGAGGCTATAAGGCACCCTCTTTGTGCAATACTAACATATGTTCCTTCTCATTCTCTATGCGGACTAGCAGAAGGAGACCCCTGGCTCTTTACTCAAAGCCACTTTCCACCTTGTGAAGGGAGCTATATTTTAATTTCTGCCCCCATTCAACTTATAATATTTTTTTTGTTTGTATTTTACTTACCACTAGAGGAAGTAAAGTTTCAGGTTCTTGACAACACTTCCTGATTGCTTGAATACAAAACAGCCACTAGAAGATAAAATGTTTGCCTGGTCGGTCAGGGTGAACAACTGAGGCAAAGAATCCTCATTCACCTGAATCAACTTCAGGTGCCCTTAGTGTGTGTGTGTGTGTGTGTGTGTGTGTGTGTGTGTGTGGACAGATAGATAGATAGACAGATAGATAGATAGATAGATAGATAGATAGATAGATAGATAGATAGATAGATAGATAGATAGATAGATAGATAGATAGATAGATGAGATGGATGGATGGATGGATGGATGGATGGATGGATGGATGGATGGATGGATGGATGGATGGATGGATGGATACATACATGCATAATTAGATACATACATACATAATTAGATACATAGATATAAAGATAGAAACATAAATATAAAGCTATATATATGCATATATCTGTACCTCCTTATTAGATATTCTTCCCTTGCTATAAATAAATAAATTTTCTCCTATTAACTCTTGAATCACCACATCATTCCAACATCACACCTAAATTACCAGGACACTGACATGAGTCAAGCTTATTTAAGAATATAACTTCAAAGTTATCATACTGGACTCAGTTTTCATTTTTTTAAAGGGACTATTTGACTCTAACAGTTTCACAATTCTTGCTTTCAGTTAACCTTTACTAAACCAAGAAGTTTAATGTTTTTGGATTTACCAGTATCCACCACAAAGGGATGATTTTGCAATTTTACTGAAGTTAGTTTACAAAAGATGTTTATGTTCTTGGTTGAAGGCTTGTGACATATATTGTGTAGATCCCTTAGGAAGTTGAAATTTACTCCTTGCACAGAGTTCTTCTCACATTCTGCCAACATTCATTAAGCTTTAGAAGATGTGGGAGGTGATTTTATTCCCCAAGGTAGAGCAAAGAATAAAAGCCACTAATCTCTTGGGGACTTTGAAAACAGTTTCCAGAAATCATCAAGTCCTCAGAAATGCTACTTTCCTTGACCATATTTACCAATGCTATGCAGCCACTTCCTGGGCATTCATAATCTTCCTATGTTCCCCAAACACTCAGATTTCCTTCATATACACAAATGAAAATCAAACAGAAAATAACTAGAAAGAATAAGTAGGGTACTGCTCCAAGAAGCTAGATGGTAAAATGAGTAAAGCATGGCACCTGGGGGCAGGAAGATCTGAGTTCAAATCTGGCCTTGAAAACTTACTAGTTTTGTGAATCTTGGCAAGTTACCGATCTTAATTTTCTCATCTGCAAAATGACAATGGCAACCAGATAGGTGAAGACTAAATGAAATAATATTTATAAAATGTTTTGTCAACTTTAAAGTGCAATGTAAATGCTAGCTATTATTATGTTTTATATATGTATATATATAAATAATTTATTGTCATTGTAAAAAATACATTTTACTCCATATTTTAAGCATTGATTTCTATATTTGCCTCTATATTCATCTTTAGTCTTTTTGATTTATGAATTAATTAGAGCCAAATGTCTTTCAAAGGAGTTTTTCTTTATAATGTTGTTATTATGTAACTTGTTCTAGTTCTAATCACTTAGTTTTTCATGAGTTCATACAGGTCTTCCCACTTTCCTCTGAAACTGCCCACTTTGTCATTCCTTATGGCAAAATAATATTCCATTACATTCATATGCCAAAGTTTGTGTAGTCATTCTCTAATAGAAGGTCACCCCCTCAGTTTCTAATACTTGGCTACAATGAAAAGAACTGCTATTAGTATTTTTGTATATAGAGCTGCTTTTCTCTTTGTAATCTTTGGGTTATAGGCCTACTAATGGCATAACTGGATCAAAGACATAGTTTCCTTTTTAATTTTTCTAGAGGAAACATAGTTCCAAATTGATTCCCACAATTTTTGGACCAGTTCAAGGCTCACAAAATAATATGCCTAAAATACAGGTCTGATTGGGTCACTCTCAAGCTCAATAAACTCCCATGGTTCCCTATTATTTCCAGGATTAAATACAAGTGCCTCAATTTTTCCTTTAAAAGTCATCACAGAATAGATTCAGCCTCTCTTCCAGGTTGGTAGGCTACATCCAGAACTCTGCATTTTGCTATAGTTTGAATAGGTCCTAGAAGACTTCCAAAGGGTGAATTTTCTAGGATGTGAAAAGGGTTATTGTGTCATGTGGGAATTATAACCTGAAAAGTACGTAGGTAGAACAGAAAGATTTCTTTGTTTCATGTATAAGGTTTTGGATTGGTGACATGGTCCCTGGCAATCACTGCCTATAATAGAAGGCCCATCTAGGCAGTTCCCCAATTCTCAGACCTAGAAGACTCTCCATTGCCATATGTCATTTACCATCACTGAAATACCATTTCTGTGAAGGAAAAAGAGACACAAAGAAAGACCATGGTCCTCAATTTAACAGAATAACCCAAACTATCTCCATGCTTCCTTGATCTGTGTTTATATATGAAAACTGTATCTTTATAGGGGAAAGTGGTGGTGCAGTTGGTAGAGTGCTGGGCCTGGTGCCAGGAAAACTCCTAATGAATTCAAATCTGGCCTCAGATAATTAGTAGCTAACTGTGTGACCCTGGGAAAGTCACTTACCCTATTTGTCTCAGTTTCTTCATCTACAAAATGAGCTGGAGAAGGAAATGGCAAACCACTCCAGTATCCTGCCAAGAAAACCCTGCATGGGGTCACAAAGAGTCATGTATGGTTGAGCAACAGCATACCTTCACAGGCTAAAGAAACCATCTTAATAATCCCTTGATTCTGCCAGGTTAGACATTTACATCAGTGATATTATATTCGATTAGAAATAAGGGCCGCTAAACAACACATAAATATCCCTGCTGACCCCAAATTGAGATAGATAGAAAAATCACCTGTCATCATTACCTATATTCTTTTGTATTTTGATTTATTTTGTTAAATATTTCCCAATTACATTTTAATCTAGTTGGGCTGTAATCCAGAGTGCTACTCTCCAAGGCTTCAATGTTTGGTTTAGAGGATCTCATATCTGAAGGCTAGGAGGACTGTAACCTTCCAGATTGTTATATACATCACTCCCCTTCATGCATGCTACAATCCAGCCAGCATTGGTCTTTGCTGCTCTACACACATAACATTCCATTTCCTCTTCCCATACCTTGGCACACAGTGCCCCCCATCCTTGGACACTTCTGTCAGAAACTCTAGTTTTTCTCAAAGCTCAGTTCAGTCTTTATTTCCTACATAAGATCTTTCTTGATGCTCCAACCTCCTAGTGCCACTGCCCCTCCACAAATATCTTACATTAATTTTATGTTTACATGTGCATAGGTTGTCTCATATAATAGAATATAAACTCCTTACAAACAGGGTTTGTTTCACTTTGATCTCTATGTCCCTGACACTAAGCACAAGTGCTTGGCACATAGTAAGTGGTTGGTAATTGACTGGTTTATTGAACATGTCAAGTAGAAGAGGAGTTCAGCCTGAGAGTGCCTTATGTTTCTAAAAAAAATGGTGTGATCTACCTTAATGTGCATCTCTCACCATTGTCACGACCTTTCTATGGTGTTGCTCAAGCATTGACATTCCCCTTTCTGCTCTAAGCATGTTTCATATGGTAACAGTTGAGCTGTCTCTCCTTTTTCTCTGTCTCCATTTCTAACTTGGCCTTCTTTTATATTGTTGCTTTGTCCTTAGTGGCGCTGGAAACTTCTCCCAATTTAGCACCATCTGCAGATTTAATTAATGTGTTGTTTACCTCATCTTCTCGATGATTAATAAAGATGTTGAATAAAACCAGGCTTAATACCACTCCCTGTGGCACCCAGTGGATACCTCCCTCTAACTGAATACATTTGCTATTTGTCATTACCATTTGTTTATGATTCTTTACGTCATCTCAAAAAGGATGGGAAATGTCTATTTAAAGAATTCACAAAATCCCACAATGCAGGGCCATAACCAAGGAGTAGCAACTGGGGCTCTTCCCCAGAGCAGCAACATTTAGAGAGTGATAACTACACTTATACACCTTCAGCAAGAAGAATCAACTGAGCTTAGCACCTAGTTTGTGAGAATAATTAGTTAAAATAGAAAGCTTACAGATGGCAGCTCCCTCATCCAGAGACCACATACCAGGTGATTTCCCAGCTCTTCTCAGTAGCTCCAACCTCCGATAGCATCCTCCTTTGCAATATTCTTGTGGTGTCTCAACTCTTTGTCTTCCCTTCAACGGAGTACATGTTGTCTTGTTGAGCCTACCTCTATACATAGGGCTTTGTGTCCTTAGATTCTGTATCTCATGACAACACCCCTCATATGCATACCACTTGAATTGGCCCAAAGTATCAGACTTGGTTTCAGATCTAATAGACTGTTAGAGCCAGTAGTAATATAGAATATAGAATATAATCTCTTCATTTATCTTTAGTCAGTAGAGTTTGAAAAAATATTTTTTTCAATTTTTCTCAGCAGAAACAAATTACACAGAAAATTGTTGACAAGACTTAAATCAGTGTGTGTGTGTGTGTGTGTGTGTGTGTGTGCATTTCAGTAATAGTGCAAGCTTTTTATTTAACAATATCTTATGCTTTTATGGTGGTTTTTAAGGGTTCCGCATATTTTTATACTTATTATTATATGTGATCTGGAAAACATTGTTGAGAACCCCAGGTAGACATGATTATTCTGACATAATAATAAAGAAGCCAGTGATTAAAGCCTGCTTACAGTTCCCCAACAAGTTAGTAGCAGAGCTAGCAGCAGAATGCAGGTGATGATGAGGATGGTGGTGATGATGAGGATGATTATGATGATGATCTTGTGAAGCTATGGACTCCTTAGAATGTTTTTAAATGAAATATATGTGTGTGTGTGTGTATGCACATAGTTACAGAGGAAATCACTTGTATTGAAATACCTATCAAAATACCTTGTTGAAAAGTTTGCAGCCCTCAGGTAAAGCACCCTTACCCACATTCCATGAAGACATCACATAATATTTTTTTTATAACTTTATTACAAAACACACATTTCTCATTTCTCTGTATCTTGTATTACCACTTCCCACCCACCCACACAAATGAGATTATAAATTCCTTAAGAAGCAGCAAGTTTTAATTCAAATTTATCTTTCTCAGTGTCTAGTACTATGCTGTACATATGATAGATGATTAATAAAGGAAAAAGGAAGGGCTAAGAGAACAATTTATTAATTATTATTAATAATTGTTTATTATTAATATGCACTAAGCATTTTGCTAAGCATTTTACATATATTATCTTAATTGATCCTCATAATAGTTTTGAGAGGTAAGTACTATTTTATCCCCATTTTTAATTGAAGAAGTTGAGGCAAACAGAGGTTACTGACTTTTCGAGGGTCACAAAGTCAAGAAGTTTCAGAAATAGGGTTGGAACTGAGATCATCCTGTTTCTAGACTCAGCACTCTATCCATTATACCACCTAGCTGCTGGAAGGAAGGAAGGAAGAAAGGAAGGAAGGAAGGAAGGAAGGAAGGAAGGAAGGAAGGAAGGAAGGAAGGAAGGAAGGAAGGAAGGAAGGAAGGAAAAAAGGAAGGAAGGAAGGAAGGAAAGAAGGAAGGAAGGAAGGAAGGAAGGAAGGAAGGAAGGAAGGAAGGAAGGAAGGAAGGAAGGAAGGAAGGAAGGAAGGGAGGAAGGGAGGGAGAGAGGGAGGGAAGGAAGGAGGGAAGGAGAGAAATAAAGAAAGAGGGAAGGAAGGGAGTGAGGGAGAGAGGGAAGAGAGTATTTGCCTTTGGCTGAACAGAAAATAACCTTCCAATTTGGGTTCTCATTAATCCTCTATTCATCAGAAAAAGAACCTCAAACATTTGTAGATAGTGCTTTCTTTTTTTTAATGTAGACAACAAGATCATATAACTCTTGAGAAACTGTTACTAATAGAACAGAGATGCATTCCCAAAGTTATCTTAGACAAAACAAACAATTCTTACTGCAACAACTGTAAAGTGAATATCCTTTTCATCTTGAGTAAGACTAAGCCAGTGAAATGCACAAATATGTTTGTCATAGTAAAAATATTTCCTGAGAGAGGGAAAAAATGAAGGAGGAGAGAGAGAGAGAGAGAAAGAGAGAGAGAGAGAGAGAGAGAGAGAGAGAGAGAGAGAGAGAGAGAGAGAGAGAGGTTTCAATTTCTCTTTTCTACAGCCTTTTATTCAATTCAGTTTAAGTTAATTCAATATAGTAAACATATAATGACTGTCTACTAGGTTCAAAGAACTCTGCCTGGCACTATAGAGCATTGCTGAACATCTGTATTATTCTCAGAACAAACTTCCTTCCCAATAGCCCTCAGGCATCTATCCTTTCTCTCTGACCAGTACATGGAGACACCATATGCCAACAACTTTTATCTGAAACAGTAAAGTTTTGAACACATACAAAGGAATCCAGCAGTATAAAAAGTACCATGTTTTACAAAGTAGAAATCTGCATTGGCATCAGATTATCCAAGAATCATAAAACAGAAATGCAAACTCTTATAAGACAGAACTTTCTTCTACTGAGTCTTCAAAGCCATTTCAGTTGTTGCCTGAAGCTTATTCATTTAACTGTTAATATTAGAGAAGGCTGATCTTTTCTTTTACAAAACTTAAGAAGATATAATAGTTATGAGCAAAATATGGCTAAAGTAGGTTAGAATATTTGTATCTATAGCTCTGAATAATGAACAGAAGGCCAAACATTTATTTTGTTTTACTAATCACAGACATACATAAACAAGGGGTTCCTTATTTGTATTCAGAGTTGAGTTGAAATCCTGATTCTACCATGTTTTACCTATACTGTTTCCAGTAAGTGATATCACCTTTCTGGGCTTCCATTTGTTCACCTGGAAGGGTCTTGCCTAGGTCGCACAGTCTTAGCAAATAGCAGAGCCATAATTCAGAGCCAAATCATCTAATTCCAGATGCAGTCAAGGCTGCTCAACTCCAAGACAGAGTTTCAAATCTGAATTGATTATTTCTCCCAGGGAGGCAGGGGATAATTTCTTTAGGTAAGGTCTGGATGGTTCAGGTGCGGAGAAGTGGGACAGCAGCTATCTATTTAGTGAGATACCTGGATAGACCTGAGTAATGAGTCTGATATACAGGAGGGTGTATACAATGGTGGTGGTATTACTAACTGTTCTCTCTTCCCAATCTTAACCCTCCCAGTGAACTAGTTCACGTCTATTTTGTCCTCTTCTCTTGACTTCCTGGCCCTTATCATATTGCCAAGAACACCCTGTCATGCCTCTGACTTGGATCAGTTCCACCACCTACTATCTTCATTCATATGTACTTGCTTCTGAAGGTGGGAAAACATGCAACTGTTCTAATTGGATTCATTGCAAATTTTTATCATACATCCTCACTTGATTCTGTGCTGCTGGTAGGAAATCCTTCCACATTTTCCCTATCAACTCACTATTCCACTTTCCACTTGCTCCTTTCATCCCTCCTCAAACCTTTCATGACTCCTCCACTCTTCACCCTCAGTTGAGACCAGTTATTTTTTCTTCATGTCCTAACCCCATTTGGGATTTTCTTGGCAGGATACTGAAGTGGTTTGTTATTTCCTTCTCCAGCTCATTTTACAAATGAGGAAACTGAGGCAAACAGTGTTAAATGACTTGCCTAGGACTACACAGTTAGTAAGTATCTGTGGTCAGATTTGAATTCACAAAGATGAGTCTTCCTGACTCCAGGCCCACCACTCTACCTACTGTGCCACATAGCTGCCCCACAGCTGAGAACCTTGCCTATTTTACAGAAAAACAAAAACAAAAGCAAAATCATTCACTCGGAGCTCTTTCTGTCTTTGTAACTCAAGTCATTGCATTCAGATGCTTTCTGTTGCTATTTTTTCCCTCACTCCTATCTCACACAAAGAGGTAGCTCTATTCCTTACCAAGGAAAATCCTCTACCTACACAAGGAATCTTATTCCATGTTATCTTCTCTAAAATATTGTCTCCTTTGTCATTCTCATTCTCATATTTACCTTTAGTCTTTCCTTGTCTACTGAATCCTTCCCTACTCCCTCTGCTATACTGAGAATGCTTTCCCTCATTTCCATCTCCAGGTTTCCCTGTCTTCCTTCAAGTTCTAGCTAAAATTTTTCCTAGTCCCTCTTAATTCTAGTGCCTTCCTTCTCTTAGATAATTACTATTTATCCAATTGGTATCTTGCTTCTACATAGTTGTTTCATTTTTGTCTTCCCCATTGTGAACTCCTCCAATCCTAGAACTTAACACAGTGCTTAGCACAATGATAACCACTTAATAAATGCTTTTTGATTAATTGACTGACTGTCACTATAATCTCCGAAGAATTGAAATTGACACAGGGACTTCCCTATTTGATGAACCCACGGTGTGTTTTGATTTTATACAAAACAATCAAGGAATTAGAATGAAGAAATAGAGTGAAAATATCATCAGAGAAAAATACAAGCAAAATTTGTGAGCCGGTTAAAGTGGAAATGTTTGAATTGAAAGTACATCTATTATAGTTGTCATCTTCATGAGGTCAAGAGAAACTGAAGAGGGAATCCAACATGCTAGACACCTGTTGAGAGCACAAGGACACGAATCACCTTGGGAAGATGGGCATAGATGGATTGCTATCTGAATCACTGGAGGGAGTAGCAAAAGCAAGGAGATCAAGACCAATTTGAACATTTGAATATCTGAGTACCTGAGGAAAAATCTATATAGATACAGATATAGATATAGATACAGATATAGATATGTATATATATATATCTCAAAATAAATACATAGTAAATCCTACCTGAAGTGGGACTTCCTTTCCTCCTCTCAGATTGTCACATTTCAGGTACTTCTGTCCTCTAGACACAGAACTAGCTGGAAGTTGTGCTTTGTGTGACATAACAATAAATTATATAGGACAGCCGGGTAGTTACCCCAAATTTTCTATTTACACATTGATTGTGCTAGACACTTCTAAAAACATATCTGTCCCTAGTGATTCAATTTGCTTGATAGTAAATCCATTGTAATCTAGTCAGATAACAAACTTGCTATTTATAGCCAGCAAGCATCCAATTCCAAGATGTTAAATATAGGTTTTTCCAAGTTTACTGACAATCATTTCTAATAATCTATGGCATCCACGAGAATGAGCACTTGACTCCTCAGAGCATTTGTTGCAAAAGGAAAAAGTTTAAAATGGTCAGTTTGGAACTACTTTAGAGATCAGCTTGAGAAACCAAGCATTGAATCAAAGAATTTTAGAGAACCGTAGAAGACTGCAAGGTACATGGGGGAAAAGGTACATAATTTATGAAATTATAAAATGAAGGCAAGCACACACAGTCTTTCGGGTACTTATTGGGAAAAACCATGATTTACAGCAGGTAACAAGGAGGTAATCACACTGGGCACAGTGGGTACAACTGAACTGGGTACAGATACAAGCACCCAAAAGGGGTACAAGAGCAGACAATGGGATGGAGGAATGGGAGGGTGAAGGCAAGTATCATGGGGAGAAGGATGTACAGAGGGAGAGGCAGAAAATGTCACTCTTATAAACATGGATAGGAGTTGTGAGCACTGGATAGCATGAACCAATAGGAGATGGAAGGGGGCTCCTCAGGGCAGGAGTTTGAAGTCTCCTCTATAGGATTATGTGGAAACTAACTCTCATTTGTGCTACCTTAGATTAAGTTCATTAATATATCAAAATCATCTCAAAGTTATTGATAAAACTTTAAAGTTGTCCTCTCAGTGTTATCACCATCTTTTTGATGTTCTATTGGTCTAGAACTGTGGAAGTCTGGAATTTAACTAGAATTTACATATCATAGGAACAAAACCCTGACAGTAGTCCTTAGATGGTTTCCCCTGATTTGACACACATTACCAGGATGTGAATTTAGGTTAAGATATGATACAATTTTTAAATTATGTTCTTTTGATCTTTGAGAAGGTTTGTATTTGACTTCTGTGTTCCCTTTGGCAAACTCCTTTCCTGCTATTTTCCCTTTATACTGAGTACTTATGAAGTTATTGACGGTACTAACTTGAACAGGGATTCAAGAAGACCAGAACAAAAAACAATTTTGACACAAACAAGACTGCTTTAGAAGTCAGAAGACCTGGGTCTGGGTTCTGGCTCTGACCATTATTACTTGCATGTGATATGAATTGAATTTGTGATTTTATTAATGTACAGAACTCTTGATGAAGAAATTTCCTCTCCCAATGCAGGCAGGAACTTTTTATCCAAGTGTAGAGTCTTAGAGAACTACCTAAAATACTGAAAGGTTAAAAGATTTTCCTCACATAAATACAATAAGCTCCAGCTGGCCAATAACCAAGTTTTCAGTATGAGTATTTATACCTCAGAAGTTGGCAAATGCTATAAATTGTGGCTTGATTTATCGTTTTGTGGAAAGTGATGGAGAAAATGTTAATAATACAGATGAAACTTAAAATTATGTTATGCAAAGAGCCAGCTGTTAAATATTTACGAGCACACCAAGGACTTTCAGATACATAGATAGATAGATAGATAGATAGATAGATAGATAGATAGATAGATAGATAGATAGATATAGATATAGATATAATATATATTATAATAATTATAATAACATATATTATATATATATATAAAATAAAGGTATCATATATATATATATATATATATATATATACGATATCTTTATTTTTCTCATTATCTGTACAACCTTAAGTAAATCACTTAACTTCTTTAAACCTCGGTTTCCTTATCCATACAATGAGGAGCTATAAATGTAAAATTTCAATGTAAAATTGACAAGATGACCTCTAAAGTTTCTCTTTGTTCTAAATTATGATCACATGACTTTGAAACACTAGTAATTTTGTAGATATTCAAAGAAGCTGTAACTTGCTCAAGGTCAGGCAGCTAAGTAGTGATCAGTCAGCACTAGAATTCAGCTCCTATTTTCTTTTCCACTTTCCCCAACCTCCAGAGCGATGTGTACATGTTTATCCTGAGCATTAAATGAAGAATCACATTTGCTAATGGCCCAACACAATTCAGCATATTTAGACCCCATCAGAAGCACAGAAAGAACTTCATAGTATAGTAGCTACATGGTGTAGTCACTGCTCTCCACAGAGCATTGGCTGACATATGCAGGTGTGGCTATTTGTTGCCTTTTCACCCTTGACATCAGCTTATTCAATGAGAATCAGAAGGAGAGAATGGGTCCTTGGTTTTCCCCAGAGGAAAGCAATTCCAGTAAGGATTCTAAATCCAATATTTTGTATAATTAGCCCAAGTTAGAGCTGTTATAAAGATGCATAAGTTAGCCAAGGGTTGTGTATTTATTTATTTTTAATTGTTCATCCCAAGAGCAAAGAGCTATGTGCCATTCTGAACCAGTGTCAATGGCACGAAGAAAATCAAGTCAAGCAGAACACAAAATACAGTGGTATTTTAATTTGAAACTGGTTCAGAAAGAACTCTTGACATTTCATCGGAGAAGGCCC
The DNA here is from genome assembly GCF_028372415.1 of Notamacropus eugenii. Classification (NCBI taxonomy): domain Eukaryota; kingdom Metazoa; phylum Chordata; class Mammalia; order Diprotodontia; family Macropodidae; genus Notamacropus; species Notamacropus eugenii. Next base: position 40,648,275 of record NC_092878.1, on the reverse strand, counting down.
TTTCTCCTCTAGAAAAGTCAGAAACTTTGAGTTCCAGGGAAATATTATACTGCTCTTCTAAGGCAAAAAATTCAAAATGCCACTGCTTGAAAAAAATAGCTTTCCCATAAAAATATAGTTAAAAGGCCAGCTCTGTTGTCATATATAATGTATGTATAAAATTGATATTAAACATTCATAAAATCCACATTTATCCTTGTATCAATTTTTGTTGTTAAATTTTGTCTCACTTGTTATGTTCACATATAAGTACACACACAAATACCATGAAGGATAGTAATCAGAGCTACAATGAAAGCTGTAATTAGAATAGTATAGTTGAGTTCTTTACAAAGAAGAGAACACAGAGGATGCTGATGGCACCCTTTGGGAGATACTTCGTTCCCCTGCCCACTTAATGGTAGAGGTTGTTACCAACATCATCTACTCATGTCCTTCCTCTTCTGTACCCTATGTGATCCCTGGTTGTCCAAAAACTTCATCACCAGAAATGGCAGTACAATTCCTCCTATGCACCACCCCATCCTCACCCCAATTTGAGTTCTCTATTCAACTTCATATATGCAAAATCCAAAATTCTTTGTGTCCAAAGTCACAGTCACACTAGAATTTTCCTATGCTGTACTTCTTTCCAGGTAAGATTCTAGATGAACTCTTATCACCCTCATCCACACAACTTACCACTAGGAAAAATTTTAAAACTTCTCTAGTTATGATTTTGAACATATCCACAAATTATTTCATTTAAGTAAAATGTTCTCTGTGAAGAAATTTTCCTTGAGGCTAGTTGGAGGGAGATAAATAGAATTCAACGTTAATCAGTGAGTGATCATTTTTGGGGGGCAAGATTTAAATATATTTATTTTTAGTTTTCAACATTCATTTCCACAAGTTTTTGAGTTCCAAATTTTCTACCAACCTTTCCCCTTCCCATTCCAAAATGGCATGCATTCTGATTATCCCTTCCTCCAGTCTGCCTTCCCTTTTATCATCCTCTCCTTTTATCCCCTTCCCCTTTACTTTCTTAATGGGAAAGATAGATTTCTATACCCTATTGCCTGAATATCTTATTTCTCAGTTGCATGTAAAAACAGTTCTTTTTTAACATTGGTTTTTAAAACTTAAAGCTGTAAATTCTTTTCTTTCTTCCTTCCCTGCCCACCTCCATTGAAAAGACAAGAAATTCAATATGTTATACATGTGTACTTATGTAAAACACCTGCATGACAGTCATGTTGTGAAAGACAACTGTATTTTCCTCCATCCTATCCTGCTCCCCAATTATTCTATTTCTCCATTGATCCTATCCCTTTTCTAAAGTGTTTCCTTCTGACTACCCTCTCCCTGAATCTGCTTTCCCTTCTACCATCACCCCATCTTTTCTGCTCCCCTCCAATATCCTGTAAGATACCTAATTGAATGTGTATTGGCTCCTGAAGCCAAATCTGATGAGAGCAAGGTTCACTCACTTCTTCTCACCTCTCCCCTCTTCCCCTTCACTGTAAAATATTTTTCTTGCCTCTTTTATGTAAGATCATTTACCTCATTCAATTTCTTCCTTTTTCATCCCAACATATTTCTCTCTCATTCCTTCCTTTTATTTTTAGGTATCCTTTCATATTCAATTCTCCCTGTGCCATCCATCCATCCATCCATCCATCCATCCATCCATCCATCCATCCATCCATCCATCCATCCATCCATCCATCTATCTATCTATCTATCTATCTATCTATCTATCTATCTATCTATCTATCTATCTATCTATCTATCTATCTGCCTCTTTGTCTCTCTGTCTCTTTGTCTCTCTGTCTGTCTATCTATCTATTTCCTCTGACTACCCTAATACTGAGAAAGGTCTCATGAGTTACAAAAAGATCTTTTCATGTAGGAATAGAAACAGTCCAACTTTAATAAATCTCTTATGATTTCTCTTTCTTGTTAATCTTTTCATGCATCTCTTGATTATTGTATTTGAAAGTCAAAATTTTTTATTCAGCTCTTGTCTTTTCATCAAGAATGCTTGAAAGTCCTATATTTCATTGAATATTTGTTTTGCTCCCTGACGGATAATACTCAGTTTTACTGGATAGATGATTCTTGGTTTTAATTCTAGCTCCTCTGATTTCTTAAATATCATATTCCAAGTCCTTCAGTTTCTTAATGTAAAAGTTTCTAGAGCTTCTGTTGTCCTAATTATGTTTCCACAATACTCAAACTGTTTCTTTCTTGCCACTTGCAATATTTTCTCCTTGAGCTTGTAGCTCTGGAATTTGGCTACAACATTCCTAGCAGTTTTCCTTTTAGTATCTCTTTCCAGAGGCATTCAATGGATTCTTTCCATTTATATTTTACTCACTGATTCTAGAATATCAGGGAAATTTTTCTTGATAATTTCTTGAAAGATGATGTCTAGGCTCCTTTTTTATCATAGCTTCCAAGTAGATCAATCCTTTTTTAAAAATTATCTCTCCTGGATCTATTTTTGAGGTCAGTGATTTTCCCAGTGACATATTTTACAGTCTTCTATTTTTTTCATTCTTTTGCTTTTGTTTTATAATTTCTTGATTTCTCATAAAGTCATTAGCTTCCATTTGTTCCATTCTAATTTTGAAGGAATTCTTGTCTTCATTGAGCTTTTGGACTTCCTTTTCCATTTTGCCAATTCTGCTTTTGAAGACACTCTTCTCCTCATTGATGTTTGGGACTTCTTTTGCATTTGGGTTAGCCTATTTTTAAGGTGTTATTTTTTTTTTCAGTATATCTTTGGATCTCCTTTAGCAAGTAGTTAACTCATTTTTCATGATTTTATTGCACCACTATCATTTCTCTTCCCAATTTTTCCTCTTCTTCTCTGATTTGATTCTCAAAATTCTTTGTGAGCTCCTCCATAGAATGTGACCAATTCACATTCCTCTTGGAGGCTTTTGATGTAGGAGCTTTGATTCTGCTGTCCTCCTCTGGTTGTATGTCCTGATCTTCCTTGTCACCAAAGTAAGATTCTATAGTCTGAGTTCTTTTATGATGTTTACTCATCTTCTCAGGCAAGCACTTGACTTTCTAACTATTTGTCAAGGTAGAACTCTGCTTTCTATGGGAGTGAACATGGGAGTGGGTGTGCTGTCACAGGCTTCAGGGATTTTGTGTTAGCAGCTTGATTCCCCACCATCTGTGGGCCCAGTCCTCCAGAAGCAGCCTCTGGTGCTGATACTGCTGATGCTGCCATCACTGGAAAGGTGGTCACTGCCACCACCCCAAGTCCTATGAGGCTGAGGACAGACTCAGCCAGACAGTGTACTCCTCTTTTACCTTGGTCCCACAGATTTTTCCACTGATTTTTTAGGCATTTGTCAGTTGAGAAGTCTGGAAACTGCCACAACTTCCAATGATTCAGTCCTCTAAAGCCTGCTTTGGCCAGTCTGTATTATTGTGACCCACTGTCTCACTGCACTCTGCTTCTTGCCCAGTGCAAACAACCCTTACTGATGCCTTTCCAAGTTGTCTTGTGCTGTTAATGTATTTCACTCTGTCACTTTGAGGGTTCTGCAGTTCTAGAGTTTGTTTAGAGAAGTCCCTGCTTTTCTCTGTCATCTTGCCTCTGCCCCATAATAAGTGCGTGGTCTTTATATTAAGGCAGCATGGTTTATTAAAATATCATCATTTGAAAAATATAAAACTTAACCAGGTGGAAGGAAATATAGCTATTAACTTTAAGTACAATAAGGCAAATAAAGTATATTTCATTCACAGAATACCACACAGATATTTTCCTTCTCAAAGGTTGTCTGACAATTATTTATTAGAACTGAACTACCTTAACCTTACTTGATTTACATTAATTAATTATAATATATATTACATATATATATATTGATTTATATTTATTTCAATTAAGAATGAACATGAGTACAAAAATTATTTTTGCACTAGAAATTCTATATAACTGATGTTTGCTACTTTATAACTGGGGTTTACCTATCTGTTTCATGATTCATTTCAATGAATAAATGAAATGGAAGTGGAACAAAAATTGCTGGCCTTAGAAAAAGTACATCTAGGTCCATACCCTAAAGCCAATATTTATCATTTGTGTGACCATGGGGAGTCACTTCAACTCTGGAGGTCTTCATCTGGTATATGGAGATAAAATATTTATTGCTCCCTTGGCTCTACTTCTGCATCTTCAGACTTCAGTATCATGTCTCAGTTGCTTTCTCAACCTGGAAGTTTCCTTAGTGCCTGGACCTCCACCCTGGAATATCTCTCAATCCCAGAGGCAGCTTCCTCCTATTGATGGATTTCTCCTAAAGTTTCCATTTTGAGGGAAGCTCTGGGCCAGTCACCTTTCATTCCTTTCCCAGGTGCGATTCTGCCTCTGTGGAATCCACCATGATGTCCCTACATGGATCTGTCCCCCACCTCTGATTTTCAGCTCTTTTGTATGTATTGTCTTCCACGTTATAATGTAAGTTATTTGAGAATAGAGAGTATCTTTCTTTTTGCTTGTGTTTGTAATCCTAAATCTGCCACATAGGAAGTACATAACAAATACTTGGGTTTTTGTTTTGTTTTATTTTGTGAAAGAAGCACTTGGATTTTTCCATTTCCAGGAGCCAATATGGTGCAGTGATTGGTAAATGCTATCTCCCTCCTCTTGTTGTCCTTGAAGAGCCCAGAGAATATCTGCTTGGGAAACATCCAGGTACAGTGGGAGCAACAGAAGGGCTAAACAGTCTCTTAACCCATGAGGCTAGGAAAGTCGCTAAGGAGGTTACCTCTTACTGTGGCTGAGGTGACCGCTGCAGGACTGGAGCTGCCCCAGACAGCCCCACCTCAGCAAATCAGGAGAAAATCCTGAACCCTAAGGAGTGAAGCCTGCAACCACCAAAAACAGTACTCTAGGCATGCCTCAGCACAGTCAGGGGAATCAGGAAGACAATAGCATAGATGGGATCACCAACCAAGGAGCCTGCCTATGCTCTAGCTCACCAGTGGAGATCTCTTGTTCCAAACCACCGCTTCCCCACACTTAATGCAGCTAGCTCCAATGTAACTCCAGGGAAACGCAAAAAAGACTTCACTTGACCTCTGCTTTCCAACACCAGCCAGCTCAGCACCAGGTAAGCTGCAGTATATTAGCTTCTAAATGAAAGAACCAGAGGGCACAAAACATTGAGCCTCTAGTTTTAGGCAGAAGAACTGTGGGACAGAGCCACCTGTGCCCCAGATGCAGAGATCTACTGCAAAAGCCAGGAAAAGTGTGATCATCATGAGTAAGAAGCAAAGCAGAAAAGAAAAGGCTATAGAACCTTTTTATGGGGATAAAGACCAAAACATGAAACCAAAGAGGTCAGCATTGAGACTGAACTCCCATCTGAAAAATAAAGATAAAAATAAAGATCTGAAAGATATCCATTAGAAAGGAATATGAACTGGTCTGAAGCACAAAGAGCCTTCTTGGAAGAGCTCAGGAAGGATTTTAAAAGCCAAGTTAGAGAAATAGAAGAAAAACTGATCAATGCCTTTAAAAATATGAAAAAAGAAATCACTGAAGAATTTAAAGTACAATTGGACAAATGGAAAAGAAGGTAAAAAAACCTAACTAGAAAAAAATAACTACTTAAAAGGAACAATTGAGCAGATGAAAAAGGAGATGCCTAAGTTAGCTGAAGAAAGCAATTTGATAAAAATTAGAATCAGGCAAGTGGAAGCCAATGACTCTATGAGACTTCACAAATCAGTCAAACAGAATCTAAAGGATGAAAAGATAGAAGAAAATGTAAAATATCAAACTGGAAAAACAGTTGTCCTAGAAAATAGATCGAGGAGAGAAAATCTAAAGATTATTGGTCTGCCAGAAAGCCATGATGAAAGAAAGAGCCTGGACAATGTCTTCCAAGAAATCATCAAGGAAAATTGCCTAGAGATCCTAGATCTAGAGGGCAAAATACTCATTGAAATAATCCACCTTTCACCTCTGGAAAGGGATCCCAAGCTAAAAACACCAAGGAATAGCATAGCCAAATTCGAGAACTACCAAGTGAAGGAAAAATTACTGCAGGCAGCCAAGAAGAAACAATTCAAATATCAAGGAGGTACAGTCAGGATTATAAAGGATCTTGTAGCTTATACATTAAAAGATCAAAGGAATTGAAATACAATACTCTTTAAGGCAAATGAGCTGGGACTACAGTCAAGGATCAGTTACCCAGCAAAGTTAATCATAGTATTTCAGGCAAAGAGATGGACATTCAATGAAATAAGGATTTCCAGACCTTCCTGATGAAAAGGTCAGAGCTCAATAGAAAATTCAGTCTTCAAAGGCAGGTCTCAAGAGAGGCATCGAAAGGTAAACATGGTGAAAAAAAGCTTGTTGTTTGGTATGGGCAAACTGTTTATATCTATATAAGGGAAGGTGATACTTGTTAATCTTGAGAACTGTATATTAATCTTGATATATAAAAGGAATATATGTAGATAGAGGGAGTGGTATAAAGTAAATGATGTCATGATAAAAATGTGATTTAAGCATGCAAAGAGATTGTAATGGGAGATGTGAAAAGGAGGAGGTAGAAAATGGTAAATTATATCATAGGAAGAGGCACAAAAATACATTACAAGAGAGGGAAAGAAGGGAGGGAGATGAACATTGTTTGAGAGTTACTGTCACCTGATTGGGTTCAAGGAGGGAACAACAATTCAGTTAAGTACAGAAATACAACTAGCTCTATAGGCAGTAGAAGGGGAAGGGGGAAAGAAAAAGGAAGGGAAGCTAAAAGGGAGGGAAGAAGTAGAAAGGGAAAAAGGTATGAAAAGGGAGGAGGGCTGAAAGAAGGGAGGGAAGATTGTAGGAGGTGGTAGTCAAAATTTAAAGCTCTATTGTGGAGGGGAAGGGAGAACTAAAAGCGTAAATGGAGGGAAATAGGACAGAGGGAAAGACACAGATAGTAATCATAACTGTGAATGTGAATGGGATGAACTCTCCCATAAAATGGAGAAGGAAAACAGAATGGATTAAAAACCGTAGCTCAACATATGTTTTTTACAAGAAACACATTTGAAATGGGGGCATACACACAGGGTAAAGGGAAAAAGTTGGAGCAGAATATTTTATGCTTCAACTGATGTACAAAAAGCAAGAGTAGCAATCCTAATCCCAGACAAAGCAAAAGAAGAAATAGATATAATCAAAAGAAGGAAACTATATCCTGCTAAAAGGCACCATAGAAAATGAAGCAATTTCATTACTAAACATATGTGCTCCAAGTGGGATAGCATCCCAATTTAGAGGAGAAGTTAAGGGAGTTGCAGAAAGAAATAGAGAGCAAAACTATACCAGTGGGGGACCTCAACCTTCCCTTCTCTGAACTTGATTCATGGACTTAAAAAATTTCCAATGGACTCTTGAGGCAAAATACCTTCCACATTCAGAGAAGGAAATATGGAATTGGATCACAGATAGAAACAGACCATTTTCTTTTGTATTATGTTTTGTTTTGTTTTACAGTTTTTCCCATTCATTTTAATTCTTCTATGTAACATGTTTTTAATAGGAATGAACGTATGGAACCTCATCTCAGGGAGGGAGTGCAGAGGGAGGCGGGAATGAAGGTAAAGGACAAGAAAAAATCTAAGATATGTTGAAGTGATTGTTGAACACTGAAAACAAATAAAGTAATTTAATTTAAAAACACAAGCACTTTGAAAATCTTAAATCACTGCAAAAATGTATATTGTACATTTTCAGTGCTTAATTATCGCTTCAGGCAGTTAGGAGGCTCACTATGCTGGACCTAGAGTTCAAATCTGGCCTCAGACACTCACCAGCTGTTTGTCTCTGGGCAAGTTACTTAACTTATATTTGCCTAAATCTCCATGAGAAGGACTTGGAAAACCATTCCAATAGCTTTGCCATGAATACACCATATGCCGTAATGAAGTCCGACATGACTGAACAACAACAACAAATTATTGTTTGTTAAATTGAACTGAATTGTTAGCTCACATCTACCTTCCCTTTCAGTCTAAAAATTCTGTGACTTTATGAATGAAATTAAGTGTTCTGTGGAGTGTAGATTCAGTCAAAGGCCTACACTTGAGGACCTAGAGGGTCACAAGTGGTTTCAAGGCTTCAGGTTCCTCACACCTGCTAGAGCCTGACTCATTTGTCTGATTGAGTCAGGAACAGAACAATTAATTTGACATGGGCTGAAAGGGTTTTAACTAGCTATACCATGAGAAGTTGCAATCAAGAAAGGCTCCTTCTCAAAGCAATTATACATAGAGACCTTATGAATGATGGAGGAGGAAATTTCTCTCATCTTTCTACAGATCATACCATCTATCAGTAAAGCAGGATTCCATCTGTAGTTCAAAAGCAAAGACATTGAAATCCCATACCTGCTTATGGAGGAGGTGAGAGGAACCTTCCCATCTCCTTCCCATCCCATATCAATTACTCTTTCTATGCATACTATACATTTTTGAAAGAGAATGAACCCCAAGTGTAAGGTGTGAATTTTTGTAACTATACTTCTGCTTTGTCATCTAAATAAATTATGTTACTAAGAGTTAATTAAGTCTAATAGCTTATTTTTAAAGAAAAGCATACTGGTGGAGGTTTGAAAAATTGTAGTTACCCCTAGATCTAAGGTAAGTTTCTCCCAGTGATCAAACCTAGAAATGCAAGTGCATGTTTCTGCATCAGTTAAAAATGAAGTGTTAGAAAATATTACATCATTTTCAAATTGTAATTTTTTAGAGATGGAAGAAATATGAATGAGAAAATATTCAAAAAATTTGAGAATGGGAAGGATTCTCCTAGGCTACTGATTCTACCTCTGCTAAATTTTTCTTTCCCTTTCCCCACCTGCATCAGGGAGAAAGTTCCATAAATTGATTAGAAGAGAGCAAAGATTATTTTTCCAGAATGTTGTGAGCCAGTGAACATGGGAAAATATATAGAACGATAGCTAAAATCATAACTGGAAAAGTTTTTATCTAAGGCAAAATCAGTTAAAGTCACTGTTTAAGTGCAGAAAGTTCTGTGGCAGAATGTATGGTTAGAGTAGAAGCACATTTGTTACAGGATTTAACCAAGGATGCTGAGAGGGTTTTTGTCCTAACGTATACTATTTATTTTTTAACATTGCCTTAATTTATCCCAGTACCCTTTCCTCTCTCAGGGAACTATCCCATAAAAATATAAGAATACATTTTTAAGAATAAAAAAGAAAAGAGAAAACAAATCTGCAAAAGTGATCAATATATAGAAAAGTCTGGAGCAGGGAAAGTCATCATCTCAAAACTCTTCTTTGCAACTGTTTCTTCTTTGTACTTTTTCAACAGTCACTTATCGTTTTGTGCTTTTTCCTATCGTTTTGTTGTTGCATAAACTGCGTTCTTCTTAGCTGTGTTTACTTCAACCTAAGTCATCCTGTTCCTTTCTGTGCTTTACATGATTCACCATATTCGTCTCTTCTTAGAACAGTAATAAAATTCCAGTATATTGCTGTGTTACAATTTGGTTAGCTATTCTCCAATTGATGGTGATTTGGTTTGTTTACAATTTTTTTGATACCATAAAAGTAGTACTATAATTTTGGAGGATCTAGAGAGTTTATTTATTTATTTTTATTAATAGTGTCTGGATACATGTGCAACAGTGTAATCTCTGGGTCAAAGAGTTTGGAAAATTTAGTTATTTTATTTGCATAATTGCAAATAGCATTCTAAAGTGGTTTTACTGATTCAGAGCTCCACCAATAATGCATGAGTAATTAAATTATCTTCCCACAGTGATTCCAGAATTGATTACTCCCCTTTTGTGTCATCTTTGCCAGTTTTCTGAGTGTGAAATAAATGTTCAAGTTTGTTTTGATTTTTATTTTTCTTATTTGGAAGAGTCTTTCTTATCTCTGTTAATAGTTTAAAATTCTTTCAATAATTGCTAGTTCAAATTATGATGAGGTTTTAATATGGGAAGAAGGTGTTAAATTAACTATAAAAGTTTGTGTTGCTATAACTTTTGAACCTATTTCTCTGTCTGAATTATGGTTGAAACTTCACTACCTGGAATGAATTCCCAATTCACTTCTCTTTCTGGTATTCCTTAGTTCAAGCACCATGATAATCTGATCTCTTTGATTTTCAGCACCCTCTGTTTCCTTAATATAATACATACCTACTTATAGATACTAAGTAAAATATAACTTTTATATTATATTTATATATATAATATATAATAAAAAATATATAAAATATTATAAAATAAATGTTATAAATATAATATTATATGTTAAAAGACTTTCATTTTTGGCATCTTATCTTGGGACAAAGAAAAATACCTCATACAAAATAAATTCTTTTTTATCTCATTTTTCTTATCTATTTATTTGCTTTTAAAAATATTTATTTTATCCTGAACTTGATATAAAACAAGAATTTCCATAATATAGTAGAGAAAAAATGATTGCACATGAAACTACAAATCTATTATATACAATTTGCAATTCTTTTTAAATTTACAATAAATTCATACAACTTTCTTTTTTTTCCTTCCCTCCCTCTCCCACCCTACAGATGACTATTGTGGGTCACTAATATGCATGTTTGAGAGTATGTGTATACACACTCATGAACACATATGTAAAACCACTGTATCCATACTTCTATTTATTAGTTCTCTATCTGGAGGCAGACAACATTTTCTTTAATATGTACTTTGCAATTAATTGGGTATTTATAATGGTCAAAATTATTTATTCACTCAAAGTTGCTAAAATAATACTGTTGTTTCTGGAGACAACATTTTCTTCTGCTCCGTTTGTTCTTCGTTGTTTTGCGTAAGTCTATCAATGTTTTTGTTTTTTTTTTTTTTCCTAAGATCATCATCTCTTATAGCACAGTAGTATTACATCACAATCAGGCATAGATTTTTATTCATACAAAATATGTTTAATAAATGTTTGTAGAATTTAATGGAATTGATTACTACTATAAAGAGTATGTTTTAAGAACCTCCCTTGTCTTCTCTATAACTTCAACTGATTTTAAAATTTCAGCCTCTCTTAAAGGATAGCCTTGTGTCTGAAAGTGCTTCTCATTCTATACATACTTCTATTTATTCTGATTCATAATAATTTATTTTAATTCATAAATCTGGATATCTAAAAAGAAATGTTGAGGGGGTGAAGCTAAGATGGTGGCATAGAAGCAGAGATCTGCTTGAACTCTTCCCCCCAAACTCCTTAAAATACCTGTAAAAATGAGTCTAAACAAATTCTGGAGCAGTGCAAGCCACAGAAAGACAGAGTGAAACAGATTTCCAACCCAAGACAATCTGAGGGGCTGACAGGAAGGGTCTATTGCACCAGGTGTGAGGGAAGCATAACCCATACTGTGCCAGCACAGATGGAACTGAAGCAGGCCTCAGGGCACTGAAGTGCTGACAGATGCTGCAATTTTCAGACTTATCAATCCATAAACCCCAGGGACAGCTATAGAGGTCAGTGAGAAAGCTCTCTCACTTATGTGAGAAGAGAATATGGTCTGGCCCGCCACCACAATCCCAGGGCAGCAGTAGCTACTCCTGCAGTGGCAGCTGCTTCTGCAGCTCATGGCCTACAGACAGTAGGGGAATCTATTGGCTGCTCTGGGTCATAGTCTTGGGTGGAGGTCCTGGGGCAAGGAGGAATGCTGGCATGGGAGAGCTGGTGGTGACTCTAGAGAAGGAATCCTACTTACAGTCCCAAGGTAGAAAAGATTGCTTGTGGTTGCTCATAGACCAAAGGACAGGCCAGGAGAGGAGTAAACACTTCTGCCTTGATTGTACAATTTCAGAGAAACTGAAAACTTGCAGGTCCTTAGAGAGATCTTTGAAAACAGCTGCAAAAAACCTCTGAAATCTGGAGTAGTACAACCTCCACTTAACGAAGAGCTCAAAAGTCAAGTAATTGGCTAGGAAAATGTCCAAAAAGGTGAAAAATAAGACTATAGAAGGTTGCTTTCTTGGTGAAAAGGTGTTTTCCTCCTTCCTCTTGAATGAGGAAAATCTAAGCATACCACTGGAGGAAGATAGAAAGGTCAAGGCTCCTACATCCAAAGCCTACAAAACATATGAAATGGTCTCAGGCCATGGAGAAGCTCAAAAAAGAATCTGAAAATCAAGTAGAAAAGTTGAGGAAAAACTGAGAAGAAATGAGAGCAATACAAGAAAATCATGAAAAATGAGTCAACAACTTGCTAAAAGAGACCCCAAAAATGATGAAGAAAATAAGACATTTAAAAATAGACTATCTCAAATGGCAAAAGATGTCCAAAAAGCCAATGAGGAGAAGAATGCCTTAAAAGGCAGAATTGGCCAAATAGAAAAGGAGGTCTAAAAGTTCACTGAAGTAAATAATGGAGCAAATGAAAGCTAATGACTTTATGAGAAATCAAGAAATTACAAAACAAAGGCAACAAAATTTAAAAAGAATAGAAGAGAACATGAAATATCTCATTGGAAAAAACCACTAACCTGGAAAATAGATCCAAGAGAGGTAATTTTTAAAGTATTGGTCTACCTAAAAGCTATGATAAAAAAAAAAAAAGTCTAGATATAATCATACAAGAAATTATCAAGAAAAACTGCTTCTATATTCTAGAACTAGAGGATAAAATATAAATGGAAAGACTCTATCAATCACTTACTGAAAGAGAACCCAAAAGGAAAACTCCTAGGAATATTGCAGCCAAATTCCAAAGTTACCAGTCAAGGAGAAAATATTACAAACAACCAGGAAGAAACAATTTAAATACTGTGGAAATACAATCCATTTAACACAGGATTTAGCAGTTTCTACACTAAGGTAGAATATGATATTCCAGAAGTCAAAGGATGTAGGAGTGAGGCCAAGAATCACCTGCTCAGTAAAACTGAGTATAATACTTCAGGGGGAAAATGAGATTTCAATGAAATAGAGGACTACCAAACAGTCTTGTTGAAAAGACCAGAATTAAACAGAAAATTTTACTTTCAAATATAAGAATCAAGAGAAGCATGAAAAGATAAACAGGAAAGAAAGGCCATAAGAGACTCACTAAAGCTGAACTATTTACATTCCTACATGGAAAGATGATATTTGTAACTCATGAGACCTTTCCCAGTTTTAGTATAGTTTGAAGGCATAGAGAGATAGACAGATATGCATAGATATGTATATGTATGCATATTGTACATGTATATATGTGTATATATAATACACATGTATATTAAATATGTGCATGCATATATATCTGTGTATGTGTGTATGGATGTGTTTGTATATATGTGTGTATACATATACATTCACATACATATATACACATATATAATATACATATATGTATATATGCATGCATGTATATGTGTATCTATACACACATATATCTATATATACACATACAAACACATATACACACACAGAGGGTACATTGTGAGCTTAATATGAAGGGATAATACATAAAAATATGATTAACTGTTGAAAGGAACGTACTGGGAGAGAGAAAAAGAAACGAAGAGATAGAATGTAGCAAATCATATCACAAAAAAAAATCAATAAAGAGCTTTTTTTAATGAAGGGAAAGAGCAGAAAGGTGAAAGCATGTAAGTGAGCCTTACTCTTAGTGGATTTGGTTTCAGGAAGGAATAACATACATTCAATTCGGTATGTAAATCTATCTTACCCTGCAGACAGGAGGGGGGGAATGAGATAGGAGAGGGAGGATAACAGAAGGAATAGCAGATTGCGGGGAGCAGTAATCAGAAGCAATCCCTGTCATGGGAAGACAGTTCAAAGGAAAGAATGGAATGAATGGAGGGCAGGACAGGATAGAAGGAAGTGTGGTTAGTGGTCTGCAACATGACAGTTATGGAAGCATTTTGCATGGCTATACATGCATGACCTACATCGAATTACTTTCTCAATGAGGGTTGGTGGGGAAGGAGAAAGGGAGAGAATGTGGAACTCAAAGCTTTAAAATAAATGTTAAAAATTATTTTTTCATGCAACTGGGAAATTTAGTGTATAGGCAATTGGGTATAGAAATCTATCTTGCCCTACATAGAGGGGAGAGGGAGGGGAGAAGGCAGGGTGATAGTAAAGGAAGACAGATTGGGGGAAGGGATGGATGAGGTACACACTGTCCTGGGGTGGGGTTCAGGGAGAAGTAGGGAGAAAATTGGGAATTCAAATTTTGCGAAAGTGAATGTTATAAACTGAAAATAAATAAACTATATATTAAAAAGATAAAAAGAAATGTCCACAATCTTTCAAGACCAAAAGACCAGAGTGATGATACGTTGAACTTTTTCACTTGTTCTGCTTGAAAAAACCGTGATCTATAATACCCAGTGATCAAGGTTATGTCCAAATGATTTTTCCTAGGTAAAGTGTTGTAAAGAAATATTCTGTACACTTGTTTTAAGCTCATTCATGGAACTACATATCTCTAAACCAGTCACTATTAAAACTTAGAGTGTTTCCTCTACCAAAAAAAAAAATGGAATTACTCCTGAATTCTTCCTGAATGGTGATTCTATTTAATTCAACGTTGATCAAGAATCTGCTATTTGGTAGCATGGCACAGTGGCTAGAATGATATATTAGACAAAATAAGACCTGGCTTTAAGTTTTCCCTGATGCATAATGTTTATATGACTGTGACTGAGCCGCTTAAAGTCTCACTGAACTAAAAAACTCTAGGACTAAGCTACAGACAAGTTGTCAACTGACTCGGAAGAAGTTTTCAAATTGGGAGTAGTCTATACTGATGACAAAATTTTTTCCATACCAAATGAGGAAGATCCCAAAGTAGCCTTTAAGGCCATTAAAGAATACTGACATCATACAGACGTTGAATTTGGAATTTGCATTAGGTATATATCAGAGGCAATGTTACATAATGGATAAAAAAAGAAAACAAAACAACCTAGTCTTGGAATCAGGAATATTTGGACCCAAGTACAGCCTCTCACTTATATTGGCTGTCGTCTTACCTCTCAATGACTCAAACAATTCTTTAAAGCTTCAAATTACAGAGAAGATGCTGACTTCATTAGTAAAGGAGTTTTTTCACCTGGAATTTCCCTGTAACAATGAAATTTCAAGTCTAATTCCTAGCCACTAGTGGATAATTCAAGTAACTGAATTTCTGATGTTCTGAAGGTTATCACATAACATTCTCTTACTCTACGGTGTTTGTAAAATTTTGATCCTTAAGAAAATTCCACTCACTCTCAGTTTGATAGAACAGGGAATGCCATCCATCAGGTTAGTCACTAGAAAATTTTTTCTAGTAAAAAATGTACTTTGAACAATTTGAGCCACATCAGCTAATAAGAATACCACTTTTTAAGGAATCAATGAAATGATATAAGTGCCTCCAGGAGCACTATGAAAACAGCTGATATGTAACCTGGCGAAACTTTTCAACCAGTCTTTGACCTATGTGTTGCCTTGTTGGGAATCCCACAATTTGAAGTTGACTAAAATTCCAGAAACAGATGGATAAGACTCCAAGGTAACTGTTGAGAAATTCTTCAGGTAAGAGACATATGCTATGAGTTATATGCTTTTATCCTACTGGAAATTATCCTTCTTATTGATAGCAATTCAATCCCATATGGGGGGTTTGTGTATGTATATGTGTGCATATGTGTGTGTGCATGTGTGTATATACATGTATATACATATATGCTATTATATGTATATACATATGTGTAGGCATGTATATATTTTTGAGAAATTTATACACATACATATATATATGTGTATATATATATATGAAATACTAATAATTCTTTTCAAATGTAAAGGCTTGTCCATTAATTTCTGTTGGGATTGGAAGCTCAATTCCGTGTGGACGGTCTCGGGCAGGTAAAAGTGGGACTTCTAAATCTTAGAGTCTTACGAGGCCCTCCATGAACAGCGGGGATTCGAGAAGGTTAGACTGAGCTAGCTCGGCTAGCTCGGGTATTTCCGCCTCTCCCCGGGAGATACGTGATGGGTGGAGTCTCCCTGCCCTCGAGGTCGTCCCGGATTGGAGCACACCTAGTTACCTAACAGCACGGTATTGAGATGCAAACTGTGTGGCTGAAGGTTAAGTAGGATTGAGGAAGCTGGAAAGCTCTCTTAGCACGTGTGGAGCCAAAGAGGACAGTAGGGCTCTGCTTCTTTTCTTTCCTCTCTCCCCTCCCCCTCTCTCCCCGCTTGTACTTCTATTTCCAATCTCTTAAGATCCTAGCCTCCTTAGGAAATCTCCCCCTCTTCCTCCTAAGGAAGACCCCCCTGCACTTGTAACTAGACCCTGAAATAAAGCTCAACCCTTGTTCGACTCTGGAACGTCCTTTCTCTCATATGTGCATCCGGTTTGGCCAATCGAAGACCTGGGACAGGTAAGAAAGACTCGGGTAGCCCAATACAGGCCTCTAGGCCTGGCAAATTTCAATAACATAAACCTAAATAAGAGTCAAGGAATAAAGTCATGGGTCTACACAATTCTTCCACTCTTTCATTAGCCCATTAACAGGTTTTTTGGGTTTTTTTGAAATGTTTACTTACAGGCTTTATTTTTATTTCATTTACATTTCAGAGATATCTCTTCCCAACCCAGAGAATCATCCCTCATAGGAAGATTTTATACACACACATACTCACATACATACACATATACACATATGTATGTATACATGCATACACACATGTGTGTCTGTATGTGTATATTGTGTATACATATATATGCATATGTGTGTACATCCATATACACATACATACACACAGACATATATATTTCAACAAAGATAACCAACATTTCAATGAAGTTTGACACATGTCCTATTTCATACCCATGATCTGTACCTCTGTAAGAGGGAGGAGTTGAATTAAAATTTCTCTTCTTTGGAACCATGTTTGACTGTTACATTAAAAGAGAATTGAGTTTTATTTTGTTCTTATTGTTTTTCTGCTTACGTTGTTTTACGTGTGTGTTTCTTGCTTATGCTTGTTTCACTTTGTATCATTTCATTTGTCTCTTTCCTATCATTTCATGTCTTCTAATTATTCATTATTTTTATATATACATATATATATATAGTCTCTTATACCACAGTAATATTTCACAACCATGTACCACAGCTTGTTTCCTTGTTCCCTGACTGACGGATATTTATTTTGTTTCTAGTGCTGCTTTGTCAGTACCAAAAATGCTGTTTTTAGGACCTTCCTTGTTATCCTCCTCCTCCTTAGAGATATATACCTAGTAGTAGCATCTCTGAATCCAAAGGTAGGATCATTTTTGTTACTTCTTTAGTATGATTCCAAATCATCCCTACCTTTTTAAAGACATATTTTCCCAAAACTCTATTTTTTATCTACATGTGTGGGATGTCACATGCCAGGCGACATGTCTTATACCCCTTAGGATCCTTTATAGGGCTTAGCATAGTGCAAAGCAAAGAGTCCAGTCACTAAAATTTCTGTTGGATATATTTCACTGCTATACTATAGAAATAACTTCCATTTATCATAGTCTTAGCTGAAAAGTGCATCTTCCTTTATATGTATTTCTATTATTTTTTTTCTCCAATCATAGATGCTCAGTGAATAACATAATACATATAGTCTCATCACAGTCTATCTGTCTCTAAACTTAGCATTAGAATTCCCTGACTGTGTAGCAAAAAGTTCTGCCTCCCCCAAAACCATTTCTACTCTACTGATACTGTGTCAAGCTACATGAAATCAAAAAAGGCTGGGGAATAGTATTTGGAGGGGCCCACCCAAAGACAAATTCTATTCTGACAAGATCCCAGATTGCCTAAGTATGGATGCTGAAATACTACATACACTTACATAACAAGTCGAAGATGATGATAATTGAAGACCAGTAGCTCAGGAGATTGTGTCTGACCATTCTTTGTACAGAGATACATCCAAGATGCTCATTAGGCAGCATGAAAGATAGCCATTTTCCTTGGAATATTTTTTTTTTTACTATAATTATGCTTCTTCAACTTCCATTTGTACTGTGTTTGACTTAGACAAAGAGAATCTGAGCACATTAACACAAAATGCACAATTTCCATAGGTTTTGAAAGTGGTCTTATCTTGGTGATCATTTGATTTGATTTTCTCCTCCCCACTGATTTAAAATCCCTAACTTGCTTGTAAAGCTAGAAATAAGTATGATGAGACCAAAAAAAAATCTCATTACTGGGAAGAATCCAGGTATGAGCCTACCGCAATACAATATGATGCTATCCTATATTTCCAGTTTTATTCTAGTCTCCCCTCCTATATATGTTACATGCTATCCAATAAGACTGATTTCTCCCATTTATGGCCCTTCTCTTCCAATTTTGTGCCTTTGTGCTACTCACTGCGCTTGAAATTTAGCTCCTCACTCCTCTTCTAGGAATCTTCTGCTTACTTCCCTACTCACATGAATAATGACCTTTCCTCCTTAGACATTACATAATGCTTTATTTACGTTCTTTTATGCATTACTCTGCATTTTTGTATTATATTTATTTGTTTTGATAACCATGTTTTAGGCTATATTTTCCATGAAGAAGCCACAGAAATGCTTCACCTAGTAACCAACCTGCTGGCAAGGATATCACTAGTCTATACTGAAAATTAAGTTAACACCTAACAAATCTTTTTTTTATCAAGTTATGTGTTATTAAAGTTTATTTATTTAAAGGAAGCTGGCATGTCCAAGCATGCATCTAAAAAAGATCCATTCTCTACTATTTTCTTAGCAGGGTGTGAATTATCTGGACATGTTGTGAAGTCTCTTTATCCTCATTGGCCTTTTTCCTCCAGTGGTAATGAAGGGCACTGGGCTGACATTATATTAATTATAGAATTCAGGCCCTTCAGCTAGTCCTTGGTCTTTGCCTTTAAAAAGAAAATGGGACCATCCAGGAGATAACAAAAATTTAAAAATATGTATAAAACAGCAGTAGTCATAACAAGACAAACAACAACAAAAATACAAAAACTGTAATTCTAATAGTATTTTAAGATTTATAAAACATTGCCTTCTCAAGGAGTAGGGAGGGATGAAAGGGAAAAGAAGGATTTGGAAATCAAAATTTTAAAAATGATTACTGTTTTTTACATGTAATTTGGAATTATCTAATGAAATAAAAGTAATTTTATTTTAATTTAATCTAAATTAATTAATGCCAGTTCCTTTTATAGCAGAAACAGCCTTGTGAAGTGGTGTTATTGCTGTTATTATTCCTGTTTTGAAAATGAGAGAACTAAAGATCATAGAATTTGGGATTTAACCAAAGTCACATAGTTCATCAGTTCTGAAGCAAGACTGAAGCCAAGGTCATCCTGACTCCAAGTCTAGCACTTTACCCATCCCACCATGATGCCTCTTGTGGTCACAGAGGGAATTACAGATATCCATAATTGAAAGACAAACATAAAGACAGAGAGAAGGGGATAAAGTGAGAGCAAGATAAAGAGAGAGAGACAGTGAGAAAGGGAGACAGAAGAGATAGGAAGAGAGAAAGAAAGAAAGAAAGAAAGAAAGAAAGAAAGAAAGAAAGAAAGAAAGAAAGAAAGAAAGAAAGAAAGAAAGAAAGAAAGAAAGAAAGAAAGAGAAAGGAAGGAAGGAAGGAAGGAAGGAAGGAAGGAAGGAAGGAAGGAAGGAAGGAAGGAAGGAAGGAAGGAAGGAAGGAAGGAATGGATAAATGGATAGACATAAAGAGGCTTATGAAGTTGGGAGAAGAGACAGAGACAGAGACAGAGAGAGAGAAACACACACACACAGAGGGGGAGAGAGAAAGAGAGAAAGAGAGAGAGAGAGAGGGAGAGAGAGAGAGAGAGAGGCCTTTATATTCATACATCTTATTTAAGGAACTACATATACCTAGGATGATGGTCACAGGAGACATTAATGAAGGAAAAATTCAATGAAGAAATGAAGGGATGTTTTAAGAAACAGAGAAGATGGAGACACCAACACACTCAGATCCAGAAACAGGCCTACAGGTCACACTCTCTGTACAATCCCCAATGGAAGAAGTATTGACACTGAAGAATCATCTGGACCTCTCCTTTATTTGGCACTACGAGTCATGAGGACTCTGTAGAATCAGAGGAGAAATGGGATCCACCAGGTGGAAAATAGCTTGATGCCATCAAGAAAGGGGAATAGAAGTTTTCTGTCAAGGGACTCATATTTATCCATGCTACATTCTTTGTCAGGTGAAATAAAATCTGTCTTACATGCAGTGCTTTGTTAGCCTGAGTGTTTTCAGGGAAGCTAAGGGTTCTTATGGAGATGTGAGATAAATTCTTATGCTCTCATCAAAATCTGAGTAGAAGCAAAATAAGCAAAATTCTAATGCTCCCACAGGAAACCCCAAAAGAGGACATGTGAGCCAACAGAGATTATTATTGAGAGAATCTCCCAGAGAAAACCTGATCCATCATGTCAGCTGTCAGGAGCCAGATGACAAAGGGGTCACATATTTTTTCTTTTTTACTACTTTTACTCTGGTTACTGCTCTCTCCCAAGTATTCCACTACTAAACTGCTCTTGTCCTTGGAATTAGCTTCAAGACAGGTTTTTTTGTCATCCTTCATGTCATTGTCCTCTGCTCTACTGTGCTGTTTCCCACTATTTGGTTCTCCTTCAGAAGATGCTGGTCATTGCTCCTCCCCAGGGACTAATTAGAAAGCTGGTCCTTGGAGCAATTATACTGGGAGCCATTTCATACCTCCAGGGTTCACATTGCCTGAGGACTATTTAAACTTTCTATTGTTTTATACATATATCACGTAGACTCTTTCCTTCCCCACCCCAAACCCCCCATATACATACACTCAAAGGTTCTTTTCAGATGGATGTAGGAATACATTTTCTTGGGTTCCTAAAATGAGTCTGTGTTTTTCACTCTGGATAATTCATATTCAATCCATTCCATTTTTAACTTTTTTCATCTGTACCAGGGCAGTGTATCTCTTGGGATACTGAGTCATTGCGGGCTCAGAGTCATTTTCCTTGATTTCCATTTACTTTTCCATATTTCACATTCCTTTTGATCATCTGAGTTTTTGCAAAATACCCCAGACTTGTTCTTTAAGACCTGTAGAAATGGCCAAGTCATGATGATGCTGGTAGTTTACAGCTGAGAATCCAATGAATCAGGGAGAAACAATAATATAGAGTATACTATATATTATTTGTGTAGTAGTTTTATATTTGCAAAGGACTTTAAAAATAAGATCTAGTTTTGTCCTCACAATAGTCCTGAGAAGTAGATGCTATTACTGGATGAAGTAACAGAGGGAAAGAGAAGTTCAATGACTTCCTAGGTTCACATAACTAGTAAGTTTCTGTGGCGATATTTGAACTCAAGCCTTCCTGACTCCAGGCCCAGCGTTATATCCACCGTACCATTTAGCTATACATCATACCAACAGCAGGCACTACTGAATTCTTAAAGTGCTGCTTACCATCTCCCTTGCTCTTCCATATAATGGAAGAAAGAGAGAAAAGAAAGAAAAGGAGGTCTAACTGAGTCTTAACTCCAAATGGAATAATTTCCCCCAAAGTCTCCATGTCCTTCAAGCCCCAAAGTTCTAATGCCAACCCACTACCTAACCATTGTTGATGGGGGACCAGCATCCTGGGAGTCATGAACTCTTGGGTTTGAGTCTTGTCACTGACATATAGTAGCTGCTTGACCAAAGTACTGTGCAAATCTATTAAAACTACGAATATGACAGCCATTCTTATTTAAGGCTGAATTATAGATAAGTTGCCAATTTATATTAGTAGTTGGAATTCCCAAGCCATTTATGCCCATGCAAGTAAAGTCACAAATTCAGAAAAAAACCCAAATTTTGATACTTTGCTATATTTTAAAACAATGACCCTTTTATACATTTTCCTCTATGAGGAGGTGAGCTTTATGGAATGATCCCAAAAGACCGCCTGGACGGGAGGCTTGGGTTCATTTATGCTCTTCTAACAGTCAGGAAGGGAAATGCATTTGAAGTCCACACTCTTAATGTTCTGGTTTCCCTCTGCTCATTTCCCATAGAGACTGCCTCATTTCCTTTAGGATAATCTTTGCCATTCTCAGAATTCAGAGCTTTCCATAACTCCTAGATGACTCAAACTGTAAGAGTTCTACCTTCTGAAAGTAAGATTTGCCATTTTGAAATGTCACATAAATATAAATTAGAAATATTTCTCTTTTCTGACCACATTTGACATAATGAAAAATATAGTTTGCTCCATTAAAAAAAAACAAAACTTGTGGGATGAATTCAATTGTACAAAGCATCTCATCAAGTCAAGAAGGGCATTAATATAGACACAGAATGGCAAAAAAGATATTCTTTCATTTTCCTTCACACTAACCTTTGGCTTTTACTTCTCAATTCCAGTTCACACTGTCTTCCTCAGCTACCCAAGTCCCCTACAACTCTTTCAAACCCCTCTCACAGTAATTTTTCATTCTCACTCCTTTGGGAGAAGAACACTGAGTTATGTCTCCACAAAAAACAACAACAACAAAAACAAATTGTCCCCTGAGGTGAGTTTCTAATTGGCAGTTACTAGCTTCACTAAAAGTTGGAAGATTTCCTTTCATCTTCAAAGTGGCACTTCAAATGAGCAGACTTTCTGTCCTATGGGGAGAAAAATAAATCTCAATTTGGAAAAACAAATTAACAATACTATCCTCACGACAAAACATCATCCATTTTTCAACCTGATCATTTCAAACAGATGACTTCTGGCCAGGTGAAGCAAGTAGCAAGATTAGTGCCGGAGGGAAGATATATGAGCAACGGGAAATTTTTTTTCAATTGTCCAAATTCAACACTACTGAGATCTGGATTGTTGGCTTCTATCATACAAGCTTTCTGCTTGGGGAGTGATGCTGGAGATGATGGCTACTCTAATTTTCTAGAGGCAAGGAGTTTTTGACAAAGGTATTGATGGTTTCCTTTCAAATATGGTAAGTGTTTGTCATAAGTGTGCATGTATGTATGTATGTATGAAGAAACTCTCTCCCTCCCTCCCTCTCCCTCTCCCTCTCCCTCCCCCTTCGCCCTCCCCTACCCCTCCCCCCCTGCGTCTGTCTGCCTTTGTCCATCCATTGCTGTCAATCTCTGTGTCTATCTGTCTGTTTCCTTCTGTCTCTGTCTCTATCTCTATGTGTGTCTGTATATGTGTATGTCTCTCTGTGTGTCTCTGTGTCAGTCTGTCTCTGTCTGTCTGTCTGTTTTTCTCTTTCCACCCACACGGTCTCACATACTTTATGAAGCCTGCTGCAGCTGAGATTAGGACTAGAAGCAAGTAGCCAGTTGCTTTCTGGAGTGTACAAAGTGTGATGGTCAGCAAGAGAGAGACAGCAGGGGGAGAAGATAGCAATAGACATTGTTATTAGCATGGACATAGGAAACACCAATTTTTACATCACTTTTTTTAAAAATTAGAGGCTCCATTCAATGCTATTATTGTTACTTAACATTTATTGAATACCTACTGTGGAGCAGGCTCTGAACTGAATATAAAGAAGCTGCAGTTTCTCCCCAGTGTGTCTGCCATTGAAATAAGATGAACAAGAAAATAAGCCAGCAGAGGAAGTGAGTGGCTCATGCTGACAGAAAGGAGGGGAAACTGGTTCCAGTTTTTCCCTTCTCTGTTTGGATTTGAGAACTTCTCCTTTAGATCCTCATTAGATGGTGTCTTAGTATTTCAAATCTAATCCCTTCCTTCTTTCTTCTACCTCCTACAAGTAGCTACAGGCAGGGGCAGAATAGAATACTGGTTAGTTTATTAGACTTGAAAGCAGGAAAAGTTGGTTTCAGATTCCATCTCACACATATACTGGTGATATGACCATGAGCAAAATCATTTAAGCTCTGTGAACCAAGGACAAATGTCTAAGGCAATTCCTACGTTAGAAAACAAAATAAAACCAAAAAGCTGTGGATCTGTGATGATAGATGAGGTTCCCATATAGATGAAATCAAAGATTATTGTGATAATGACCAAAAGGAAATTGGACGCATTATTGGCTGGTGGTTGCCACTTCTGAGTTACACAGGGTACCAAGTTGACGCCTCCACTGCCAAAATACATTAGAGGCAATTAATGAATACAGATAAATGGAAGGGACTAAATTGCCTACCACAGTTTTCATCTAGATGACCTGGATAACCTAGATAAACAAAACCAGAATGATACCGTCAAATGTTGGTCTAAAGTTTGAGTAAACATTAAAGGAAAACACTTTTATTACATTCAAAATCATCCTCTCTTTTTTAAAATTATAATTTATTGATATGTATTATTTTGGCATCATCTATTTTCCAAAGTAGTTTTTCTTTCAAGGGCTTTTTGTATATCTATAGAAATGGTAATGCAGTTGGAGTCTTCTTTTCTTAATATATGATTAAGCTAATTGTTTTCTAAAGTCCTATCACCTTTGAATTTCTGGCATAAATTCAAAAACTTGAAAATACTAAATAAGAATTCTGATGTATTGATAAAGTATTTTTGCCAGGACTTTAATTTTTTAAAAAAATTTGTATATATTAATAATGTTGATCTATTTTTCTCTTTCTTACTCTCTCTTTTTCTTTCTTTTTTTTGTTTTTCTTTTCCTTCCTTCCTTCCCCACTCCCTTCCTTCCTTCTTTCTTGCCTCTCTCCTTTCTCCTTTCCTCTTTTTCTTTTTTTCTTTCCCTGCTTCCTTACTCATTTCCTTTTGCTTTACTTTCTTCCTTATGTCTTTTTTCTTTGTTTGTTTTTTCTTTCTTTTTTCTTTCTTTCCTTCCATCCTTGTCCCTCCCTTCCTTCTTTCCTCCCTCTCCCTTCTCCCTTCCCTTTTTCTTCCTTCTTTCTTTTTTCCTTTACTTCTTTCCTTTTCTTCCTTCCTTCTTTTCTTTTCCCTTCCTTCCTTCTTTCTTCCCTCTCCCTTCTTCCTTCCTTTGTCATTTTTCTTTCCTTCCTTCCTTCCTTCCTTCCTTCCTTCCTTCCTTCCTTCCTTCCTTCCTTCCTCCTTCCTTTGTTCCTTCCTTCCTTCTTTCTTTCTTTCCTTCTTTCCTTCCTTCCTTTTCTTTTTGCTGGCTTAGATATTATGCCAGAAAATTAGACATTGAAAATTCTGAGAATTCTTGGATCAGAATTCTCAAATTGAAGTAATCCACCAACTTCAGTCTCCCCAGTAGTAGGGATAATAGAAGTGTGATATCACATCTAACCTTTGAAAACATTTTTTCCTTCTAGGTATGATTTCATAGTGTTATGTTTTATAAATTAATCTGATTTTCTATCTTCTCTAATCAGTTTGCCTAAAAATTTATTCTTTTCTTTAGTCTTTGCAAACAGCTTTAATTTTATCACTCCTATTGTCCTTTCTGTTTTCCAAATTATTTCTCTTCTAATTTTCTTTTTTGGTACTTTTTGGGGTTTTTCATGTATTTATGTTTCCAGTTTTACTTAGTTCATTATACTCTCTTTTTTTATTTTGCCAGCATATATGTCTCAACTAAATCCTAGAAATCTTCATATGCTGTTTCATCATTATCACTCTCATTCATATAATTATAAATTGTTTGTGTGATTTTTTTCATTACCTCGCTCATTGTGTAGGATGTCATTATTGAGTATACATTCAGACCCATGGCTTTGCTTGTTGTCACAGTAATGACTGCTGTTTTTTTAATTGCTATGGTGTCTAGGTAACGCAGTATGGTACAGTGCAGTGGTATCAAACCGAAGCAGAAACAGGTCCACTAAAGCATATGTAAGAACCATGTAGTCCAAAACTGACTTTAAAAAAGCAACAACCACATATTAGCATTATCTAAGTTTTATTGTATTTTTGCTCATTTTGTTAAATATTTCCCAATTTTATCTTAATTGGGTGTGGACTCTACCAGGCAGTGTTGTGGGTTGAGTGCTTGACACCTCTGATGTGGAGGATGAAGGCTGACCTTGAAATGAGAAAGGTTTGAGTTCAAATCCTACCATTGCTATATGACCCTGGGCAAGTGATTTAACTTCTCAGGGCTCTAAGTAGCTATAAATAAACTTCATTATAGAGAATGTTCTTCATCTACACCAGGGAAATCACAGGTATGGGTATATTCCAACTCTATCCTTATCCCTATCCTCCTTATCTATATGAAATCTGAGGGTGAGACAAGAGGTATTATATGCCAGTGAGTCAAACTAATGCCACAACCTCTTCTCACACCCTAGTGGTTACAGTACTGGATCCTGAACCCTTATAAATAGCATTATGTTTTCACCAACCTAAAGCACAAAACCAGTCCTTCTTCCAGTCTCTCCTCCTCAGCCATTATTAAGGGAAGGAATCCCTATGGATAAGAGACCCAACTTTTTCACCACCTACACCAACTGCTAATCAACTAACTTCAAAAAACAAGTAAGCTTCAAAACTTTACATGTGGCTGCACCACCTAGACCACTGATTCTACTTCCAGCTAAACCCCAAAAGCCATCATCCAGGTAAGTCACTCCTATGAAGAAAGCACAGCCACCCCCACTAACTGCTCATGTATAGGAACTGAAGCAACAAGGTAGCCGAGAAAGAGATAGGAGGTAGCATGGTACAGACAAGTCAAGCCATCATCACTGCCTCGACCACTGAATCCTTTCAATCAATGTGGAGATAGCATCAGTAGCTGCACCCAAAAGCCTTGAGATTATCAGCTTTTTCAGCCTAGCACCCACAGCACTCATCTGTGGAAACCACTTCTGGGGAGATGCAGCTTTGTGACTCCTCCTGGGGCCGTTGCAGTAATAACTACTGAAGAAACCAGAAAAGGAAGTTCTTACACCAAAGTCCTTAGCACTGACAGATACTTACATAACTGATGCAATTTTATCTCTACAAGCTTATTTACACTTTTTCTCATCCATATACACTACTCCTGTGTGTCTACTCTTCCTTTAGTTTCACGGTTTACTTAAATTATTGATTCTTTTCACTCATTTTATTTAGTTGAGTTTCTCTTTCCTCTCTTCTCTTTTCCCACATTGTTGATAGTTTAAAACCACCCCCCACTCTTCCCTCTATTTTTTTTATTATTTAGTTTTCTTTATATGTGTTATATAATAAGATTTTTTTTGCTTTGTTCCCTTGGTTAATAATCTTCCCTCCCAATCTATTCTGAAATGTTATTTTCTTATTCATAGACTGTTCCATTATTTATTTCTGCTCTAAATTACCAACATTCTTTGTGGAATTAAATCTTCTGAAATAATGAGATTAATCTTCTAAGTCTTTTTTTTTTTGTTATTGTCACATCATCTTTTTTTTTTTCTTTTTTTCCCTTTGACTCATGCTTAAAATTTTCAAAATATGATGGAAAAAATGATGAACAAATATAATAATACATGCTAGAAATCACTCAATATTTCATATTTCAGTGTCAAATTTTGTATCCTGCCTTTTTCATGATTGATTTCCTTCCAAAAGACAGTGCTATTTCTACTTTGGGTTTATGTCCCCTTTACCATTCTGGGTGCCAGGTTCCTCCAAGAGCTCTTACATCTCCTCTGAGACAGAGTTGTGTTCAGGAAGACAGAACACTCTGAGAAGGGGGCTTCCAAATCAATTCTCCTCAATTAGAACTTATAAGTAGGTCTTCATCTCTTATTGTAGGCATATGTCTGTTCTTCTAGGGGATGCAAGTTCTCCAGTATCTGAAATTTGGTCCTCATATTCTGCTACCTCTTCTACTCCTTTCTACCTTCACAATTTTTTGCTGAGTAAACAAGGGGTTCACCATCCCTTCAATCTTCATTGATAGATTTGGTAAGAGTAAACAACCCATTTTTTTGTGTCTTCCTCAATCACTCTTTAAACATGCTCTTACTCAATAGTTGTGTTCCACAAAATAAACTGATTATTCACTAAGGGAGTCATTATGTTAAGTTCATAGTATTTTGATTTTGGTCTCTCATCTTCACTTCTACTGTTTCTTTAAGATCAACTAATGTATTTATTTACCCATGACCTTTTTATGTTTCTGATAATCTCTTTTCTTCTTTTTTTAACCTTTTCAGCCAGTCTTTCACAGTTTAAAATACTCTCTAAAAAGGAAAGTACTTAATTTTATTACTTATTCTTTCCTTGGCATTTGCACTTATTTGTCTTTCTTGAATTTCTGGTATATTTTCAAGTTTAGCGGCATGATCATGTGCTTTTGTTGGAATGTCTCAGATTCTGCCCCACTGCACCCACTTTTAAAAAAAATCATGCTGTTCAATTGTGACATTTTTTGATTGCATTTTGAGCTCCTTTGCTATTTGAATACATTCTCTTATCTCTGCTGTCCATGATATAATTTTTCATTATTCAACTTTCCTTTCCTTTATATCTAAAGATCTTTCTGCTAGCCACTTGCAAAATTTGTTGCATGTTATTGAAATTATTATATTTAACTACTATGTCCTTTCTTCTTCCTCTCTTCTTAATGTTGCAAAGTTTAACCGCATTATTCAACTGAAACCTCTTCAAAGGCACCAGTGATCTCTTAATTGCTGAATTTAATTTCCTTTTAAAAATCTTTATCTTTTTTGACACTGTCAGTCACTCTCTTTTCCTTGATGTTTTTTAATTTTTTTATGACATTATCTCTTTTGGCTCTCTTCCCAAATGACCACCTGACCACTTCTCAATATCCTTTGCTGAATCTTCAAACAAATTGTAACTTCTTATCCTGGGTGCCACCCAAGGTTCTGTCCTTTTTCTTCCCTTATGGTATTGTGCTTGACATTATCGGTTCCCATGGATTCAATTATTATATCTAATCAGATGATTATCAGATCTATTTGTCCAGCCCTAAACTCTCCTTCTCCAGTCACACATCTCCACTTTAATGTGGGCCCTCATCACCTTATCTCACTGTACTATTACCATGATCTTCTGATTGATCTCCTTTACTCAAGTCATTCACCACTCCATGCCATCCTCCACTCTCCTATCAAAGTGATCTTCCTAAAAGTCAGATCTCTCCATGTCTTCTCCACCATCACTACCCTCGTTCAGCTGACTTTGAAGGCTTCCTATTAGCTTTGGGATCGTCTTCCAAATCCTCTGTTTGACCCTTTAAAACCCTTCATAATCTGGCCCTTTTCTACCTTTTCAGTCTTTTTATCCTTTACTCCTCACTACATTCCCCACAACAGAGTGACACTGATTTCTTTGCAATTTCTTGAATAAGAATGGCAATCCTTCAACTATGTCCTTTTACACTATGTGTCCTCCATGTCTAGAAGGTTCTCCCTCCTCACTCGAGCGTTTTATTCACCCTAGCTTCCTTCAAATTTCAGCAAAAAGTATACCTTCAGAAAGAAGTCTATCTGATTGCCCTTAATGCTCATGGCTTCCCTGAGATTAGTCAATTTATCCTTTATATATGATGCATATAAATGGCTGTTTCCATATTTTCTCCTTCATGATGATATCAGCTTGTTGAGGACAGGAGCTGTACTTCCTTTTCTTTGTATCCCCAGTGCCTTGAACATTATAGGTCCTTAATAAGTGCTTGTTTACTTGTTGAATTTGAGAGTTGAGCACTTGTACCATTGATTTCAGCATCTTCTCATGGTTTATCTGTTATGGAATTTTTTTCCTTGTCATTATTTTTTGTTAAACCATTGCTTATTTTCTGGCACCTACTCCTACCCTTGTTCCTGGTGAGCATTACTCTGAGAACAGAATACAAGGCTGCTATAGATTCCTTGTAGAATGAGAGACATAGGATTTGATGTTCTTGCTTCTTACCTGCATATCTTTCGTGAAGACAGATATTTTCATATGGGTTTCAGTCCTCTTTCCTATCAGGCCTGATACCACCACCACACTGGTCCCTAGTCCACATTTAATGGTCTTTCACTTTTCTACTCATGATTGAACTGAGCTAGTGTCTACCACTTTTAGACAAGAAAAAGGAAGATGGATAATCTGTTTTGAGCTGTCTTTGGAGTATTAGCTATAAATTGCAGAGGGTCAAATTAGGTCTGTGGTACAGTATAGGGCCATCCTTGGTGACAAGACAGCATATTTTTAGCATCCCTTTTCCTTCTCACTTGACTAGACAGAATCAATGCCTGTCAATTGCTATGGGGTAAGTGGAGGATAGGTGAGTCAGCAGAATTCTTCAGTAATCATTCAATAGACCCAAAGTTCAAAGCTGTAAGACCTTGTATCCCTGTCAAGGGAGTAGGGAGACTCGTGGGAAAGGGCTGATAAATGAGTACTTGAAGAGCTCCAGTTCTTCAATTTTAATTCGTAGAGATTTTACATTGCTAAGTTTCTTCTTTTCCATCAGTTTAAACCATAATGATTCTATAGATTACAAATAATTGCTTTTTTGGAGGGTAAAATTTAAAGTATCTGGAGGAAGTAACTTGGAATCTTTCTGATCAAGTAACAGGAGATCGCTTTTTTTGTTTATCAAAAGTAGACACTTTGCAGCTGATGCCTAAGAGTATATGTACAAAGTCAAAAACGCTGGACAAAATACAACCAGTCAGCAGCATTAGGAAATCTTATTTTCAAAAGCAATTCTTTCAAAAAGTAAATTCCTTCCTTCTCAGGGAAAACCAGTTTTAAACGATGTGCTCTGGGCCTTGAAGGTCCACTGACTGGGACTCTGCCAAACTGGCCTGGAAAGGAAACTCCATCAGCAAACGAAACTGTAAAGGATGAAATAATGATGGGGAGAGGAGAAGCAGGACTACTAATACAATATTAATATACTACTTAATTTCAAGATTCAGGTCAGATATTCAAGTTCTGTGTGAGAGCTGATACCTAGAGTCTTACTATAGTGTCAGGATTGGTTTCTCTACCTTCAGTCTCTCCCCTCTCTAGTCCATCTACAACATGGCTGCTCAGTCGATATTACTAAGGCAGAAGTCTGGTGGTTCAATCATTCTCATACTCAAGAAACTCCAAAAATTCCCTATTGCTTCTCGGATAAAGTACTGCTCCCCACTTTGCCATTTAAAGCCCTTCACAATTTAACTTCAACCTGCCTTTTCAGGCTTATTGTAAATTATTGTCATTCATGAACCCTGCATTCCAGTGAAATTGGACTATTTGCTATTGTAGGTGAAGGGGATGGAGTGGGAGAGCTAATGAAATTCTACCCCTGGTGTCCATGTTTTTTTCCAGCTTATCTCCTATCCCTTGGATATATTCTGTCCTCAACCTTATGCTTTAGAAATCTCTATCTTCTTTCAAGGCTTAGCTCCAAGGCTAGCTCCTACATGAAATCATTCCTGATGTCCCCAGTTGTTAGGGTCCTCTCTCCCCATATAACTTTCTGTATATTTTATATTTATTTTTTTATCCATATGTTCTCTCAGTAGAATGCAAGATTCTTGAGAGTAAGACCTATGTTTGCTTTTTTCTCTTTGGCTTGGGTACAGTACTTGACATGAAATTGGCACTGATAATTGCTTATTGTATTTAAAACTTTAGAATAGTTTTGAAACATTTTTCCACTTGGCTCTGTAGGATTCTGTGGTGTATCTCTAAGGACTCCTTGAAAGACATTATAGGTACATTAAATGAGTTCAATTACTGTCTATTTCATCACCTCCATGGCCTGTCTCAAAATCACACTAAGGACAAGATTCCTGGGGTGTGAAAAATTATGACAGAGACATCTGACACATCAAAATAAGAGCCAGATGTTTTCATATATCTTGCATGAGGCAACATCATGATAGGTCATTGTCTATATGGCTCTCTGAGGAAAATTAAAATCTGAAAAAACCTACTGTATGCTGTTTACTCTAACTTCAAGTTAAATGCTGACACTTACAGAATTCTCTAACCAACAAGCATTCGAACAGATCTGACAGTCATTGTTTGCTCTCATAAACAAATCAGATACATATTATAAATTTTCATAAGATGTTTTAGCCCACCTGACAGAGACTCATATGCATCTGACTCATTGTGTATAGCTCCTCATCGGTACGCTGTGCTTTCTAATGATTAAAAAAGTCATTTACCAGGCCCCACCTTGGCTCCAACAAGTGTGAATAAAGTTCTTAGGCCTATAATCCGGTTTAGTCCAATAATTGCAGGAAAGACTCAGAGATGTCCTTAGAAGAAAGTCCCAAGTATTTCTCCTTTACCACATGTTGCTTACCATTTTTATTAGTGGCTTGAATGAATATATGTTTCTCAGATGTAGAATGTGACAAGTTGAATGTACACAAGACATTTTTTATCAGTAGATGACTCAAGGCTGAGGCAGATACTTTTGGGATGACAGATTCAGGACTCAAAAAGACCTCAATAGGATATAAAGATTGAGGACATTTATTCTGAAGAAGAGTGAAAAAGGGTTCAATTTGTTCTGTTTGGCCTCAGAGCCATAGATGTAGGCTGCAGAGGGTCAAATGATATGGCATCAGCGCCTCATTAGAAAAATTAGAGTTATCAAAAAGTATCGTTGGAGGGAGTGGAATGCCTCTCACCAGATGGGTTAAAGAATAAGTTGGACAGGCATTACTTTTGGATGGGAGGAAGTTGGAGAATGTCTTAGAAGAAAATCTAGGTCACATTGGACCAGATCATAGGATTAAAGATTTGGGGCTGAAAAAAACCATGGAGTTCAACTCCCTAATTTTACAGATGAAGAAACCTGGGCTCCAAGACTTGCCCAAGGTCACATAAGTAGTAAGCATCAGGTTGTTGTGGTTGTATTCATCCTTCGTTTTTGAAGAAGACCGTGACATCAGAGAAATGACGACATGACTTGCACTTGACTTTGTTTTGAGGGAGGGAGGCTTGTGCAGGGTCACCAGCCTCACTTTCTCCTCTTGAGCCATTTGGATCCAGTCATCAGGATGACTGAAGATGGCCCAGGATACCACAGGAGACCTTGGCCTTCTTCAGCTGGCTTTTTCAGGTACTCAGAGGGAGGTAACACCAATTGAGTGAATAGGCCTCTTTAAGAAGTAGTCTGGGAATGACCCTTTTAATGAACAAAATTAAAAAATAAATCAAACTGGGAGGGAAACAGAAACTCATTTCCTCAAACTTTAGAGCCTGTTCTCTTTCTATTGTAGTATGTTGGCTGGCCTCAAAGATACTGTCTGTGTTTCTTTCCAGTTTCAAAATCTGTGATTCTAATCAATTCTGCCTGATATCATGACCTTCCAGACATTTGTTTGACCTCTTGTGGCAGATAGTCCTACCCTGACTAATTCTTTTAGAAGTCTTTCTAGGTTCTAGGCATTAACAAGGCAGCAAAGCAGTATCTCTGTAAGTATCCCCTAAGTGAAATATTCCCTAGATACTCAGTCAATTAGATGCCTTACAAATCAGTCCCCTACTGACTTCTTCCTTCCTCTGACCTCTTTTATACTCTATCAGCAATTCATGAAGCACAACCAAGAGCCCTTTATAGGTAGATAGTTTTCCTCACAGGGGCAGGATCTCAGCCAAACAAATATTACACAAGTTCTACCAGCAGCTACAAGATGTGTCAAAGTCACTTAAGGTTTTTACAATTCTCTGCACAGCATAATATATTCTTCAACTAGTATTGATTCAGTCATCAATCTTCAATGAAGCTCATAACAGTTTAGAAACTCTAAATTCTATATTAGAATAGATGATATTTCAAGTCTCTTCTTGACCTAAATTTTCATCTCTGTATTTGCTGGGTTTTGTGGTTTGTTAATTTGTTTGTTTTAAATTTCCACTTTGGAGATGAAACTGTTCAGGCATTGAAATCTGTTTGAGTTTCCTCATATTTCCTAAGTCCTTGGGTAGAAATGTACATTATTAATATATGCATTGTAAAACAACAATAACAACCACAAAATCCCAAATAATCTCTAAGTTCTGTTCCTGCCCTAAAATTATATCCCTAAATGTGAAGTCATGAAAATGAGTCCCATGAACTCAGTCTAAAAGTCATTCAGCTACACTCTAGAAAACTCTCTTGTAGTGGAACATAGGCTGATGGAAATTCTAGTGAAAGGCATGTGCCATCAATTTATTCTCATCACCAATGCTTAGGTGGAAGGAAGTTTGATGGCTCAATTAGTTTGCTTCCCTTCCCCTCCCCCCCCACTTCATCTACTGTTCATCACTCGGCTTGGGACCTTCCATCTTGGAATTTCAGCATAGGCAAATCATTAAAAAGCCAGAGTAGCTTAGTGGCTTCATAAAAATTGAATCAGGCACACATTTTGAATAAGCTCATTATGAAAATTGGAATTCACAGATCCATTTTAAGATGGCTGTCTTGTCCAAATTCTTATTATCGTCTTGCGCATATAGAGTGAGATGGGAAAGTCCAGCCAGCTATTATGTGAAAATGTCAAAGTGTCTGATGGCAGGCCTTTTCCTTTTCCCCCAATGGATATTTTGATTTATACCCCTCCAAGATTTATTCTACTTCCACTGATTAGTTTGCATTTACATTTTCATAGCATCCAGCTGCTCTGCATTCATGATTTACACTCATCCAATGTAATTAAAGTATTTGTTGTGGGTTTATAAGATTTTTTAATGGTCTATATTTCTACATTTTGTGTCTCTCCTTTTCCAAATTTATTTCATTCATCAAGCTGTGTCCTAAAAAGCAGCAGAAACAATTACCTCTAAAGTAGGCTAGTGTACAGCATGAATAAAGCTCACACTGGATTTAAAAGGACCCTCACTCATATTACCAATTCAGTGCTGAAAGTAAATGTCTCTCTCTCCAGAAATTAGAATCTAATTATGTATAATAAACTATGTTAAATAATATCAAGGGTCTAGCCTAAATCAACAAAAGCTACAAAGTATCCAGAGAAAGTGAAAATTCCCTCCCTCACATTTTCTCTTTGGGGCCAAAATCATTTTCAGGGCACTTAGGTAATTTTGATAAGCCATCTGTGAGGTAATGGAGAAGGTAGAATAAGGTAAAGTGAGGTAGAAAGCAAGCAGGAGCTTTTTCTTCCTGCTGCTTTTCTAGTTTAAGCACAAATGGGAACAACCATTGTATTCAGTCTTCTGCAGTTGGTAGATAACTTAACACTGGCTAGATAACAGCCAAATTCTTGGGAGGCAAACAAACCAGCTAGATTTTACTGCAAATGCACTAGCATGGTACATTACCAGTATTAAGTGGGTAAAGGACAATTCACAGAGAATGAATCACTTCTAGGAGTCAAATTCCTTATCATCTTTCAGATCAATGCAAACCTGGGGAAAAAATAAAGCTCTTTTCCAAGGATCCCCACCCCTATTATCAGGCTTTTTTATAAGGATGTTTTGCTATATCTGAGCAAACTTGCTGCTTGTTACCTGCTACTATTTCCTTCTCCTGATCTCAGTCTCTTTCTCCTACCCCACAAGTCCTTTCAGTCTGTTCTGAGTTGAAGCAATTAGATGTTTACTTCTTTGCCCCCAAAACCACATCCTTTCCATCCTGTAAAATTGTTATATTTACATATCCACGATAGTATATGCAATATAACTTTAATTACCCTGCTTTAAGTAAAAAGACTTGTTGAACGATTAACTATAAAATTAATTATTTGGTGATGGATAATTGCAGGTGGGGTGGCCATGTGGTGTAGTGAAGAGAAAGCTAGCTTTCAGGTCAAGAAGATGTGGATTCATGATCCACCTCTATCTGATACTTATTGTATGACTCTGGACAAATCACACGACTTCTCAGTGTCCCCAAACAAAATCTATAGAAATGTAAGTTGTAGAACAAGTACATGGTTATTTAGAACAAGTATATGGTATATGGTGGGGGGAGCTCTCTATCAGTGATTTCACAAGTCCAGCTTTAAAAAAAAATTATGGAGGGGAAGAGATTGGGGAAGAAATAAATTAGAAACAGGAAAAATTACTGTGTCATTTAGCCCACTGCATTTCTGTTTTGAGAAGAAAAAAGAAATTATATAATGAAATGGTTATAAATATCTCCGATGTGTTAATAAAATGTGGCAAAGGGCTAATATTCATTCACCTATAATCTTTGGCGTGTTGGGTTTTATTAAAGTAAGTTAAATATAGTCATTCAACATGCACAGTGCTGCATATTAATGTATATTTTTATTGAATAGTCTACTGAGGATTTTTCTGTAATTATCTTTTCATTTTATGGATATCCTGTGATCTTAATGAAAATATCATCCCTCACCAATGTCTGGATCAAATAGAAAAGAATACCATCACATTCTTGTTGAAGGAAGTTTCCACAGGGACTCTTCCCAAATCTGAATTTCACTCCCATTTTAGAAGAAATAGGTTTTGCAAAGACTTCTCTACCACTTTTTTTGAGTTGACTATTTCTTTTCTCTCTTGCGCCCTGCAAACACACACACACACACACACACACACAAAACTGAAGGAGAATAATACGACAATGCAAAGGTTAGGTATCTTCATAAACACAGAAATATAAATTATACCTCTATCACTCACACTTTCAAGCAATTTGAGGAGTTTTGTATAAAAGAAGATTGGGGCATCCCAGTAACATGCAAAGAGTATTGGACTAAGAATCAGGACACCTAGATATGAATCCAAGATCTACCAATTACTGTTTGACCTTGGACAAATTATTTAATGGATATGGGTCATTTCCTCAGTTTTAAAATAAGAGGGTTAGATAAGATAATTTCTAAATTGCTTTCCAGATCCAACTGTCTGTGAATCTACGTCAGAGTAGAAGATAAAAGCACAGAATGATATGTGGAAGAAGGAGAGGAAGTAGAAGAAGTACACTGTAAGATGATTATGAGAAAAGAATACTTGCCACTTCCTAGGATATTATATGCAGAACAAAACAACTTATAAAAGGACCAAAATGACAAATATTGTCCCCAAATGAACCATCAGATATAAAGCCAGAAGTTACAAGACTATGCTACACACTACCTCCTAGATCAATAAAGAATATATACATGGAGTTCAAGAAACAGCACAAACAGCACAGAGTCCAAATATAGTAGTAATGAACGGTTTCAATTAACTATTATTCGGTAGCATCTATACTAAAATCAGGGCAGTCAATCATTTCTTGACTTTCCTTACTGATAATTTCATCTTTCAAAAGAAGTTAAAAAGAAAACAATCATTGATTAAGCAATGTCCTCGATCTTGAGGATTAGAAGAAAAAAATGAAACATTCCCTACAATCAAAAAGTTTATATTCTAATGGGTGAGGCAATTTGCCTATATATTCACATATACCTAAAACATATAAAGCAGATACAAGGTAAACTCAGGGAGGAAGGCACTGGAAAGTATCACAACCAGGACAGGTTTCATGAAGGTGAAACATGAGTTGAGTTGTGAAGGAAAATAAGGATTCCAAGAAGCAAAGAGTGCTCCAAGGGATGATAATCTAGGCACAAGACTCATCTTGGGCATAGAGCTAGGAAATGGAACTAAATCTATGAGAAAGAAAATGTGATTGGCTTGTAGAGTAATTAGATGAGAGTAATGTGAAATAAGCCTGAAAAGACAGGAAAGTGTCAAGTTATGAACTGCACATGTGAAATAGAAGCATTTATATTTGATATTATGAGTAGCAGGCAGCCAGAAGCGCTTATGGAACAGAGACCTAACATGGTCAAATTAGACTTATGTTAACATTGTACAAATATCAATTATGATAGATCTGGTTATTCTAACTAAAACAATGATGCAAGACAATTCCCAAAGAGTCATGTTGGAAAAATCTATCCCCCTCCAGAGAAAGCACTGTGGAGATAAAGCAGATAGAAGATTTTTATCTTTTGTTGTTGCTTTTTGTGAGTTTTTTTGGTTTTATTATTTTGTTCTATTTCTTTGTTCACAATATGGCTAATGTGGAAAGATCTTTAAAATGATTGCACATGTATAACTTATATCAGACTTCCTGCCAACTTAAGGAGAGGGCAAGAGAAGGAGGGAAGGAGAAAAATTTGCAATTCAAAATCTACCAGATATGAATGTTGAAAACTATCTTTACATGTAATTGGGGGGGGGGGGAATGCTGTTTATCTGGAAGAGCAAAGAGAGATTAGACTTGAATTCAAGGAGACTCATGGCAACAGCTGTGTGAAGGATGGACAGGTGTGAGGAGAGGCTTAAGGCAGGAAGATGAATGAGGAGGCTATTGCAATGGTCCAGGTGAAAGATGATGAGAGCCTAGTTTGGTATTGTGGTTATGTGAATGGAGAGAAAGGAAATATGTCAAATATGTTGCAAAGGTAGAAATGATACAATCTGGTAACTGATTGAATATGTACAGTAAATAAGAGTAGGAAGGATAAGGCAACTACAAACCTGAATGATTGAAAGGATTCTGATATCTTAAAAGAAATGGAGAAATTCAGACAATGGGAGATTTTAAGGAAATGATGATAAGCCATTTTCTGGACATGTTCAATTTGAGATGTCTATGGGATATTCATTTTGAAGTGTCTGATAGCTGCTGGTGCAGCCCATGAAGTGAGGAAAGAATCTCTGACTAGATATGTCTGGGTTCATCTGCATAGCTATGATAACTGAACCCATAGGAGTCATCGAGGACACCAACTAATAGTGTTTAGAAAGAAAAGAAAGTGTAAGATAGAGACTTGAGTACACCCATAGTTAAGGGAGGGAAGGAAATGTGGCAGGAATGTTGATCCTACAAAGAAGAAAAAGTGATCAGGCAGGTAGAAGAACTGAAAAAGAATAATATCACACAAAACAAAGAAACAAAAAAAAGAAAATTATATTCTGGATCTTATTTTCATTAACAGGGGACATATTTATTAGGATGGAAATAATGACCAACTCGGGGGTAGAGTGAATTCCCTTTAAAACTTGGGATAGAAAAGAGAAGCACAGTCTGATATAAACTCCGGATTCATGTCATCATAAGATTCAGAGAGACCAAAGATAAGTAGAATTACATCAGGTAAAAATCAAGTTTAACTCATCTAAGGAAGACTGAGAAACTCACAAAATGAAAAATTTGCTGATAGGGAAAAAATTCAAGTAAGAAAAAAGTAGGAGCTTTCTGAAGAAAATGATGTAGAGGTACTCAGAGATCACAAGCCATATTATATTTTTAAATTTGTACAAAAGATGGAAGCAAGGGCAGGTAACAATGGGTAAATACAAAAATATTTTAAGATACTCTAGTAATAAGGTATGGAGTACTAAAGTTCAACATTAACTGAATCTGACAAGCTGAAATACCAAAAAAATGTTTCCTGTCATTAATATTTTGTTTTCTTAAGGGGAATGGAAGGAAAGTAAATGAAAGGAGAAGACCCTAGGGTAATGTGGACCCAAAACAGAGATAATGCAGAGCTGTATAGCTATTATTTTACATTTGTGCTTATTTTTTCTACAAGTGAGAATCTGTGGTTTCAAAATTCTAGAACAAAATATTTAATAGGGGATTTGCTAACCAATATTAATAAAGAGATAATAAAAGAGTAACTGTCCTTGGTGAGTCACTAGACTCAGTGATCAGTGATATTTTACAGAACACAAACAATAGGAGAGATATCTCAGGCTTGAAAAAAAGTTAAATATTGTCTGAAGGAAGAGAATAGAGGCTATAAATAATAAGTTAATAAGCTTAAATTGGATTTCTGGCAAAATTAACAATGAATTATCAAAGAGATGACTGGTTAACATATAGAAAAGGAAGTTGTGATCACAAAAAGCTAACATGGTTTCCTCAAGAACAGGGCATGCCAGACCTCCATTTTGAAGTATCTGATTGATAGTAAAGTTATTACTTTCTTTTTTCTTTGAAAAAAGCTATTGAACTTGTAGATCAGAGAAATGCTGCAAATAAAATATATCTATGTTTCACTCAGTTATTTGATAATTTATTCAATGGTAATCTGGTAAAAAAGATGGAAAAATATGAATTAGGTGATAGGACAATTAGAGGAATTTGAACCAGATGAAGATATGACTTCAAAACTGGTTATTGACCACTGGATTTCTTTCAACTTAGAAGGAAATCTCCAGTGCAGCTTCTCAAAGATTTGTGTTTGACCCTTTACTGGCTGATACTTTTTTTCCCACTGATTTGGATAAAGACAGAGTTGGAATCCTAATCAAAATTGCAGATAGCAAAGCTGTGAGCAATAGTTAAAACAGGTCTGGATTCAAAAAAGATCTTAACTAGCCAGATCATTCTACTGAGTTTAGTAAAAGAAAAACAAATGGGGACAAATGTCAATTCAACCAATCAATATGCATTTATTAATTGCCTATTGGGTACCAGGCCCTGTGCTATGTGTTCAGTCTCTCATTTGTGTACAAAAAGCTAATTTTAAAATGGTAGTTTGTTTGAAAAAGATCTGACAGTTTTAGTGGACCACAAACAATATGAATCAGCAAGTATGATGTGACAGTCAATAAAAGCTAAGATATTCTTACACTGCATTGAGTGTCAGAGCTTTCATGTGCAAAGAGGTACATAAAGAATTGCACTGTACATCTTCCTGATCGGACCATAGTTCCAGCTCTATTTTCAGTTCTATTGACCACCATTAATGAAGGAAATCAAAAAGCTGGGCAACATCCAGGTGAGTAAGTCCAGGACAATGAAGGTCAAGTCCAGGCCATATGAGAATGATGGAAGGAACTGGGGATGTCTAGCCAAGAATGTAGAAGATTAGAGGGATATAAAATGCTAAAACTAAGAAAAAAACATAAAGGCCAAGAACAGATGCATGTTATTTTCAGCAAACAGATATGGAAAAATGACTATTAGATTTCTTTGCTTAGTAGAACCTGTTGTCAATTTTTAAAATGTTTTTATTTTCCTGTACATCTTACTATTTTATTAGATGATACTGCTCAGAAACTCCCATTATGTTCTGCAAGATTTTGTAATTGAGTCTGTCTTTGAAACAAGTCCTGCCAATCAAGTGACATATCCCTCTGTTTGGCAAGAAGATCAAGTATTGTCTGACTAGAATAGTTTTATGCTCTTTTAGTCTCTTCATTTAGGCAATTATAAGTCTGATGTCAATGTCCCTTCTCTATACATTCCTGATTATTTTGGCATCAATAACTTTTTTTTCCATAGCTGAAGTCAGTGTTGCTTTAATTATGCATGATATAATTTTCTTATTTTTTTCTGTTTTCAAGTTTTCCATTGATTTTAATTTTTGTTCTAATATATTGGTAATTTGAATGCATATAACTGATTCAGGAATCAGTCCCACATCAGTCATTTGTTGTTGTTCAGTCATTTTATTCACGTCTGGCTCTTCACGCTCTATTAGAGATTTTCTTGCAAAGATACTGGAGTGGTTTGTCTTTTCATTCTCCAGTTCATTTTACAGATGAAGA
Organism: Notamacropus eugenii; assembly: GCF_028372415.1. NCBI lineage: Eukaryota > Metazoa > Chordata > Mammalia > Diprotodontia > Macropodidae > Notamacropus > Notamacropus eugenii. Next base: position 40,606,893 of record NC_092878.1, on the reverse strand, counting down.
AATTGAGACAAGCAAGGTTAAGTTACTTGCCCAAGGTCACTCACCTAGTAAGTGTCTGATGGCAGATGTAAACTCAGGTCTTTCTGACTCCATGGGCAGCACTCTATCCACTGTGCCATGTAGCTCAAACACACACATACACACACATGTACATACACATATGTACATATATATATACATCAGTCATTAATAATTGCCCATTTGCTAAAATATAATCTATTTCATTTTTGTGATATCATGCAGTGATCAACATGTTAACCAGTGTTTGATTATTTGGTTGAATAGAGTATTTGCAATTCAGAGGCAGGAAGCTTCTGTGTAGAATATAGGTCCTTTGTCCTCTTTCATTTCTTACTTCTTAATCATACATTCTAATACATATTTCATGTATCTTTGCATTAAAGTCACTCGGTATCAACATATATGTTGATTTAAAATGGAATGTCTTACTGATTTCTTCATTGAACTACTTTGTCTCTTCATCCTCCAAAATAAATATTGGAGCTTAAGCTGCAATTATTTTCATCGTAATCTTTTTGCAGCTTTGAAATATTGCAGTCAAGATAGACAGATTTCCAGTGGAATTATATTTCATGTTGCCTTCAAATTTTTTATAAAAACCAACTCTATCAGCCCTTTTATTTACCTTTCCAAGGAGAACCTGTGAGCCATCCTTACGTTTATCTTCCATGTTTATTTTCTATTTTTTTTTAAGAGAGAGAATGACATGATTCGATTCTTACAGTATCTCATTCATTCACTGAATTAGAAAAAGATCTCACATTTAGAGTGCCAGTAGCTAAGTGCATGGTTATAGATGGTCTAAAAACTCTGAGATACTTAGTGACTTCTCCCGATCACCCCCTGCTTTCTCCCTCATTCAGCCCTCATTACCACAGAAACAAAAAAGGGTACAGAGGACTGAGGATTAGTTGGTATTTTTCTTTGTTCAGTCAATTGCCTGGCCAAAGAACTTATCATCATATGATCAATCTATGGTTGATTAGATCCTTAGTTCTTAGGAAAGTGGACACATTCAGTTCCTAGTAGAAATAATGGTAAATTTTGAGTCACAAGATCCTATCTCTACCACTTATTGCCTGAGTGATATTAGGTGTCATTAGGTCTCTCTGAATCTTAGTTTACATGTTTGTAAAATGAATTAGAAGATCAATAAGGTCCCTTCAAGTATTAGTTCATGCCATTCAGTGATATTTTAAGTGTACTCAAAGCCTTTCCAGTACTGTATAACTTGACAGAAACTACGCTCAACTGTTTTGGTATCTGAGAACTCAAAGTCAGTTTCTAACCACAAAAGTGTATATAGAGTATATATTCTATGTAGTGTAGAGTATATAGACCATAAACACTTTGATTAAAAAGAAAACAACTGTTCACCATCAAGGATCCTGCAGACATCATTCATTTGACTTTAGCATCACAGTTCTAGGTGTGCTTCTTAAGAAAATGAAAATGGTACTGAAGAAAGCAAAGATAGAAAGAACAAATATACCAAGTACATAAGGAACAAATTTCATTTAGAGATGATACAATTTTTAAGGCCCTAATGAGTTGATGCTCAAGGAATCAGAAAGAGAGGAATATGTCAAATGTGCATTAAAAAGTCCACACATTATTTATTTAAAAGCTAACTGAAAAAATTTTAATGAGCACCAGCTGATAAAGTTATTTTCCCATCTGCATAAAAATATATGATAATCTACATGATGAGGCACAGTCCATGGAGCATGTGTGAAATTGAGCTGACCTCTAGTCACATGTTTAATGCTGAAAGACTTTGGGATGACACAAAGGTGTGTGTATATGGTGACAACTTCTGTGTCAAAGAACATTGGCTAACAATATCAGCCCAATCAGTAAACTTTAAAAGAAGTGACTTGGCCTTTTGGTTCTCTCTCTCTCTCTCTCTCTCTCTCTCTCTCTCTCTCTCTCTCTCTCTCTCTCTCTCTCTCTCTCTCTCTCTCTCTCTCTTCTCTCTCCCACCTTCCCTCCTCTTCTCTCTCCTAGTCTCTCCTACTCTACTAACTAGTTTTGGACCTCTGGGAGTTTCTCTCTTGGACTTTCCATGAAGTAGATCTATAATGGATTCTCACATGGAGCATTAAGGACATATACTGGAACGATAAGCTGAACATGGAATTCAAGGTTTTAATGTCTTCTTTTATTTCATATTTCTTTTCCAGAACACAAAACTAAATTAAAAAGCAGTCATGACAAAAGCACTGCTTGGGAAGTGACTCCCTTGGAAGTTTGGAAGTTCTTAGCTTCCTCAGAGTTCAATGGAATCAAGAAGAGTTTTCTGTGACTCTTTTTAAAGAAGTGTAAAACAGTAGAAGGAACAGGCCAAGCCATGCCCTGGCTTATCAGGAGATATGAACTTTGAGGGACTTGTTTGCACACTGAAGAGCTAAGGTAAAGGAAAAATTGCTATCTAGTGGTCCCATTAAATAGTTTCTTATTTTATATTTTACGTGCTAACCTCCATGAAAGTATAAAAGAATTTATATCTTGTTTTAATTCTTTAACAACGTAAGCTTACAAATATTTTGAGTTTTAAGCATTTGTGAGAAGGAAATAAATAACTATCTAATATTTGATCTATATTGCACATTGTGTACACCTTTCTGATCCCCTTTGGGGAGGTCCTAGATATGAACCAGACCTAAGTACTCTTTAAGACATTATCCCCTAAGGCATACAGTGACAAGGGAGAGGGGAGTAGAAGTGTTTGGGGTGAAAGGAGGAGGAGGGACATGTAAAAGGGGAAGAGGGGGAGGAGAGAGGAAAAGAAGAAAAGGGGAGGTAAAAGGGGAGGAGGGAGAGAAGAATTAACATTTATCTAATGCTCTAAAGTTTACAATGTGCTTTCATCAATATTATCTCATTTTATTTTCATAACAACCTACAGAGGAAGGTACTATTATTATTTCCATTTTACAGATGAGAAAATTGAGGCAGACAGAGGTTAAGTGACTTGGCCAGGGTTATTTAGCCAAAAAGTATCTGGGGCTGAATTTGAATTCAGGTCTTCTTGAGTCCAGGTCTAGTATTCTGTCTACTGCATTAACCCAATCACTAGAGCAGAGGATGACAGTAAACTTTAAGATGGGCCTTGAGTGATCCTAGTCCTGAGACATTCACAGAAGGAAAAAGTAGTATCCACATGAACTCAAGGGATGCTTCAAAGCCAAGGTGTGTGTACGTGTTTGTGTGTGTGTGTGTGTGTGTACATGTGCGTGTGTGAATGACAGAGAAAAAAAAGAGAGAGGACATATATAAGGAATATGGAGGGAGAAGGAGATAAAGGAGAGAGAGCGAGAGAGAAAGAGAGAGGGAGAGGGAGAGGGAGAGAGAGAGGAAGACGGAGAGGGGAGGAAGAGAGAGATACCACTTTCTGCTAATTTCAGCCATTTCTGGGCTTGACTTCTCAGTGTCATAATGCTGTCCATCTGGGTACCTGTCGCTTTCTTATTCTTCCTTGATTAGTTGCTATTCAATATTTTACATCCAGAAAAATGACTCAATGGTGGTCAACAGATAGAGAGATAGCCTTGGAATGAGGAAGACCTGAGTTCAAATCTCACCTCAGATATATGATAGCTGAATGACCTTGGACAAAGCTTCTCTAGACTTCAATCTCTTCACTGTTAAAATGAAGGAACTGGACTCTAAATCTATTGTCCTATAATCCTATGACTGGGACTCTTGTGCCCCAGGGTACAAATTTCGAAAGTAGTGATAGAGCGCTGTTTCAATATACACACTTTCGACCATTAGAAATCACTGAACTTGCTACCTAGTGAGCAAGAATAATCAGCCAAAAGAAAAGGATAGCAGAAAAGAAAGAAAAAAGAAAAGAAGAAAAGACTTCTTTTCCATGGGGGAACTTTCCCAACATGCCAAAATGAAGACATATGACTGCTAATATTTGAAAGTCTAAGTTTATTAAAGAGTGACTATGCAGCTTTCCATTTTATTCATCATGGGGTTATCCAGATTATATTTTCAGAATTTTATTTATGAGAGTCTCCCATCTTTTTGTCCTGCTTATATATTCTCTGATCTTTTTGAAGCTTTCTTCCAGTTTGGAGTACACATCTGTCTAAGACTTCCTTAGCTAAGGTCACAGTCACTTTATTCCCCAATCTTACCCCCTAGAGGCAGCTAGGTAGCATAGAGCAATGGGTCTAGAGTTAGGACAATTGGAGTTCAGTAACAGCTTTAGCCATTTACTATGTGACTCTGGGCTAAGTCATTTAACCTTGTCTATCTCAGTTTCCCCAGGTGTAAAATGTGGATAATAATAGCACCTACCTCCCTGGTTGCTATGAGAATCAAATAAGATGAGATTTGTAAAGCGTTTAACACAATAAATATGGTATACAGTAGGTATTTAATATACCCCCTTTCCTTCCTCTTACTTTCATTTCAGTAGTTTCTCCTTCTGGTATGAATTGATCCCCCAGGGCAGAAGTAACTGTGTACTGCTTCCTCTACCTTCTAAAAAATTTCACGTGTCCCTAGGCCAGGTCAACAATTTCAGATACTTTTTTTTCTTTTGGGTGGATTGAGATTTCTACTGGATGCCTTCATAGTTGAAACAGTATGTCATAATGGGTCAAGTGCTAGATTCAAGGTTAGAAAATCTAGATTTAAATACTGCCTGTTACACGTACTGGTCAAATTATTCCCTTTCCCTGAGTCTCAGCTTTGCCATCTATAAAATAAATATAATTATATATATATGTACATATATATATATATAATGACTAAATATAATCATAATGCCTACTCCAAAAGGATTATCATTTTTAAAAAATCTAAATAAAGTGTTTTTCAAAATTCAAAAGTGTTACATGTAAGTTACTGTATTGTCATTTAAAATAGCATTTTTTCAGTCTCATATCACCTTACAGGCAGCTAGGTAGCACAGTGGATAGAGTGCTGGGCCAGGAGTCAGGAAGTCCTGAGTTCAAATACGATTTCAGACAATAACTAGCTGTGTGACCCTGGGTGAGTCACTTAATTCTGCTTTAGTTCCTTCATCTTTAAAACAAACTGAAGAAGGAAGTGGTAAATCATTCCAGTATCTTTGCCAAGGAAAGTGCAAATGGGGGTCATATGAAGAGTCAAACATGAATGAAAAACAAATACCCCTTTAAAAATCTGCATTACCAATTGGGCATAGGCTGCTTTATAGTGTCATCACTTCTTATATGTGCATCTTGCCTCCACAGCTAGATCATAAAATGTTCTTGAAGGCCAGAACTATGTTTTATATTAACATATTCTCTATGAGGCTTCACGTAAAATTGCTGCCTAATTAAATTTTGCTCATTTTATTTGATTTTGATCTTCATATGCAGGAAATGGGGTATTAGCATATTCTTCTTCTAGAGGCTCTTCTGCCTGTAAATAATCTTGCATCTAAAATTTGAGATTTTGCTGCAACGGCCCGAGCTCTGAGCTTATTCAATAGCAGAGTTGTTTTTCTCTGAATTGCCATGGAGAGCGTATTATACAAGATAGTTATTCTATTACTGTAATCACTTTGCATTTAAATGTCTTGTATTTGTAGTCCACTGTACCTTATTGGAGCTATTTCAGTTCTTCAAGGACCACGTACTGGGACTGATAATTCGTACTGTTAAGAGCAAGAGCATTCTTAATAGAAAGTTAAGAAGTTTACCACTGAGTCTTTTGTTGGGGAGTGGGGAGTACTGCATAAACAGCTTGTGAGACACTGTGGCTTTTTTGGATAGAACTGACTAAGAAGTAAAAAAGATTCAGGTTCAAGTCCTACCTCTAACACCTGGTTTAGTGAAAAGAACAGATTCTGGAGTCAGAGGTCCAGGGTTGGTCCCTTCCATGTTATTTACCATTGTTACCTTTGGCAAGTCACTTAACCCCCTCAGGTTTAGCTTACTCACCTTTAAATAAGAGGATTGTCTTCCAAGATCCATTCAAGCCTTAGATCTTTGACTTTGGAACCCTACTATCCTATATATTATTTTGGGGACTCAACTGAACCTCCTAGAGGCAAGGTAGGAAACCTGCAGCCTCAAGGGCAGCCCTTAAACTGAATCCAAATTTCCCAGGTTAAATCCCCTTCATAAAAGTATTTGTTCTGTTAAACTTGTACTCAATCAAAAGGCTGCACCCAAGGACCTAGAAGGCCACAGTTTCCCCACGCCTGTCACCTAGAGTCTTAGGTGATTCTCTAATTTTGTTCATTGCAGAGTGGTTGTTCACCTACATTATTAGAGGGAGTTTCATTTTATCAAGTTCCCTTTATTATCTGATTAAAAATATACACACAGTTTAAACACCTTCCTCATCTCTACCCTCCAAGGTCTATTAAAGTACACAGTTCTTATTCTCAGAAATTAATGGTACCATTCTTTAGGTCTGATTGTTTTTATGAACTGATTTATTTGGGGATTCTGGAATAATGATAGTAGAAGCTGAATTCATTTCTTTCAATAGAACATTCCATTCATTTTCCCCACTTTATTCTATAGTAACCCTGCAGGAAAGAAGCCACCTCTACCAAAAGAGCAAACAGAGACACCCTGGGCTACATGCAGAAGCAAGGGATTCAATTAGTATCAGTCCTTCCCATGCCTGAGATTCACATTACCACAACAAAATGCTTTCAGATTATCAGTTCCTATTATCGAGGACATTTGGGGACTTGCAGAAGGAAACAGTTTTATAGTTTTGACTGTATTTTCTGGATTGCTAAATAGAATTTACATTCCTTATCTCATTACAAAGTTCCTCTGGCAAAAAAAGTGTGTGTGTGTGGTGGGGGTATCTTAATGGAAACTAATTGGAAATCTCTACTTCTATTGTGGGAGAGGGGAAAGATGAAAGAGAGAGGGACAGACTGGGTTTGGCAGCATTGCACCTGAAATGTCAAACATTCAGATTTGATTTTCTTAAGTCTTTTCAAGATACATGCATATTATGTTAATGTGGGTTTTTGTTTGTTTGCCTCACATGCAAATGGAGACAATAAGGCAAGTGCTTGCATCACAGGGTTGTTGTGTCAAAGGCATTTTACGAAATCTGAAAGCCCTTCACAAATGTGGGCTACCACTGAGTGAGCCCATATCTATCACCATTCATTTCCTCAGTCGTTAAGTCAATGCTGGTCATGGTGTAAAAAAGGTCTCAGAATTTCTGAGCTGGAAAGTATTTTAGAGGCATTGAGTGTTCTAAAAGAATCTGTTGCCACTCTAAGGGATCCAATTCAATATATAAAGTCTCACCCAAGTGTTCTGTCTTTGAAGACCTTCAATGTGGAGTATCCCAATGTCTCCTAACATAGCACCTTTCATTTTCAGACAGCTCTAATTGTTAGGAAATATTTCCTTACATCAAGTTCAAGTTTAGGAAGTTAAGCTTAATTTCAGTTTGTCTCTATAAGCAGAGAACTGTTGACCAGGGTGATTTTGGTCAAGTCACTAAATAGAACATAGCTAGAATTTATATAAAACTCTTATGTTTGCAATGTGCTCTACAGATATGAACTCATTTTTATCTTCACAAAAACCCTGGAAAATCAATGTTATTATCATCCCCATTTTACAGATGAGAAAACTGAGGCAGACAGACATTAAGTAACTTTCCCATGCTCACATAGGTAGGGAGTACATGAGATTGGATTTGAACTCGGTTCTTTCTGACTCCAAATACAGTGTTTTGTCTAATTCTTTAACTGATTTGGGCAGCTAAATGGTACAGCGGATAGAATGTCAGGCACAGGCCTGTCAGGAAGTCAGGAATGTCAAGAAGACTCATCTTCTCAAGTTCAAATCTGGCCTCAGACACTTACCAGCTATTTGACCCTGAACAAGTCATTCAACCCTGTTTGACTCAGTTTTCTCATATGTAAAATGAGCTGGAGAATGAAATGGAAACCCTTCCTGTATCTTTGCAAGAAAACTGCAAATGAGGTAACAAAGAGTTAGACACAACTGAAAATGACTGAGCAATAACATTTAACCTACTTTCCTAATGTATATAATAAGGTAGTTAAACCAGACTTGAACACTAGACTTCTGACTCATTGAGACAAATTCTTGCTTCCTTCATGGATATCACTGAGTAGGCAAATTTGATTTATTAGGTATAACTGATTGTCAATTGTATAAAAATTTGAAATGGAATATAGCCCTGGATAAATATACCTTAATTAAAAGAAGCTGGAAAATGACCAAGGAAGCTTCAGGGGATACCTAAGTCCATTTAGTGACCTTATTGTGGAAAGTCACTGAAGCCTGTCAGGACTTTGAGCACAGACATAATAAAGAAAGAGTAAATCAACATCCAGAATTCTAAAAAGTGAGATGAGGACCATCAAACCTGATTGTTCCATTTGAGAATGGAGACATGGCATAGGGAGGAGGACCAAAGTCTTGCCCTGACACTAAATCCCAAATCAGCAACTGAAACTACAGATATGAGTGCATAAAAGACCAAATACTAAGAAAAAGTGTTAAAGGTCAAGAATTACCCAAGAGAAAAATCCAGAAGGAGAGAAAAGTGCCACAACAATTACCAAGAGAGCCTCAGAACAGAAGCTGGCTTACCCAAAGGCAATGCATTTGTATCTCCCTAACTGAGTCATCGTCTCATTCATCTTTTCATGTCTCTTCAAGTCTCAATGGCATCCCCTTACCCTGCCCTCTTGACTGGGGACCTTACCTCTTCACTGAAAACAAAATTGAACCCATTCACCTAGAGCTCCTTCTTCTTCTCTCCTCACCTAACATTATTCAGTTGTCTTCCTCAATATATCCTTCCTCATCTATCACATATATAGAATTGAACACTCTCTTCTCCACGGAAACTTTCCTGCATGCTCTCTTTATCCCATTCCATTCTAGATTCTCCAGTATTTTGTCCATTCTATCAAACTCGCTCTCTTCCTAATTTTCAATCTCTATGTACTCTCTGATTTTCCCTTGTCTAAAAATGTATCCATATCTCCCCCAATCTTAAAAAACCCACATCTGATACGACCTTTCTTATTTGCTCATATATCTCTCTTTCCCTTCCTGGCTAAACTCCCTGAAACTGTCTAGACTTGATAATTCCATTTTGCAATTTCATCATTCAAATGAAACTCTCTCTCCAAAGTTACCAGTGATCTCTTAATTGCAAAATCTAATGTCCTCTCGCTTCTCATCCTTTTAGATCATTCTGCAGTCTTTGATGCTTTTAATCATCCTCTTCTCCTGCAATACCATTCTTTGTCTGGAATTTTGGGACATTTCTCTCTCTTGGTTCTCCTCACTAGTCTGAGAGTTAACTCTCAGTCTCTTTTGCTGGATTTTCACCCTAACTGTTGGTGTCCCACAAGGCTCTGTCCTGGGTCCCCTTCTCACTCCTTATTATCTTGCTTAATGATCTCATCAGCTCCCATGGGTTTAATTATCTTCTCTATTCAGATGATTCTAAGATCTATACATCTTAACTTCAACCTCCCTTTTAAGGTCCCCTCATATACCTAATTGACTTTTGGACATCTTAAACTGGACATCCTATGTTGTTTTGTTGTTCAGTCACGTCCGACTCTTTGTGACCCTGTTTGAGATTTTCGTGGCAAAGATATTGGAATGACGAGCCATTTCCTTTTCCAGTTCATTTTACAGATGAGAAAACTGGGGCAAACAGGATTAAGTGACTTGCCCAGGGTCACACAGCTATTAGGTTCCTGAGGCTGGATTTAAATTCATGAAGATGAGTCTTCCTGATACCATACCCAGTATTCCTTCCACTGTACCACCTACTGTCACAAACTCAACATGGCCAAAAGAGAATTTATCTGTATTTCAAAATCCTTCTCTCTTCTAAACTTCTCTTTTATTGCTAAAGGCAATAACAGTAATACAGGCTCACAACTTCATTATTCACTTGTTCATTCCCTTCACAATATCTCACATAGACATCTCCATAGAACATAGATATAGAGATAGCTATCCCTATCTATATGTATATATATATATATATATATATATTATACATACAGATGTATATAAGCATACATATCTGCATATAGACAGAGATGATATAGATGTGGATATGTTTATAGATATAGACAGATATAAATATATTTGCTCACACACATATGTGCACACACCCTTTCCTTAACTCACAAGTCAGCACCCTTTTGTAGCCCCTCATCACCTCATTCCAGGACTATTAATTGTTTACTTTTCTAGTCTCCAGTTACTCCAATCTCTTCTCCACTCAGCTGCCAAAATGATTTTACAAAAGCACAGTTCTGACTGTATCACTCCTCTACTCAATAAATTCCTTGTGACTCCCTATTACCTTTCAGTTAAAACATAAATTCCTTTGTTTTGACTCTTAAAGCCCTTCTCAATTCTACCTCCTATTACTTTTTTAGGTCTTCTTATACTTTACTAACCTTTAAGCACTTTACAATCCAATCATGCTCACTATCTTGCTGTTGCCTGCACTTGAAACTCTGCGTCCCAACTCCACGTCTTTTCACTAGCTGTTTCCCATCTCTGGAATGTTCTCCCTCATCACTTCTATCTCCTGACTTCCTTTAAGAATCAGTTCACATCCCACTTTTTACTGGAAGCCTTTATCCATCCCTACTCAATTTGCTATCCACTGCTGGAGTCCCTAAGATCATCACCTGAAGTCACGGATATTGACCCAGCTTTGACACTGAGCACCTTCTCAGCATCCTCAGCTGCCTCTCCTCTCCATTTGATGGCTGCAAAGTAGCACAATAAACTCCTCTCAATGTCTTCCTTTATAGAGGGCTTGGAACTTTCCAGCTAAACTCTTCATTTTCCATCGCCTGCTCTGACTGGTTTTAACTCTGTCAATATCATGCCCCTCCCTTTTAATCTTCTTTTTATGTAGTATATTGCCTTTCCTCATTAGACTATGAGCTCTTTGAGGAGAGGTCCTTTTTTTTTTTTTTCTTTTTTGTATCCCCAGTACTTAGCACATTTCCTGGCACATAGGTCCCAGGTGTTTAGTAAATACTTATTGACTACGACTTATTGGGGCTATGACTACTTGAACAGAACCAGAGACCATTTCACTCAGATCTATGGTGAAATAGACTTAAACTATATTCTGACATTCCTGGAGTGATAAATAGGTAGGACCAAATGAATCCAATCCCAAGTTCTTAAGAGAAAACCTAAGTGCAGCACAAGTCAAAAAATAAATTGGGTCAAATCTGATTTCTTTCACACCAGAGTTTTGGGCCTTAAGACAAAATTTGCACAAACAAGACATTTTTGTTTTCCTAAATTTTCTAGATCATCTTTCAACCCTAGTCTAACAGGTAAGTTACCAGTGATCCACTTCATTAAACCAATCTCCACCAAGGTCAGACTGGTGGATTTTTCCAATGATGCTTCAATACTTCCTAATGCATATGAGTTCATAAGTCATTAAAAAGGGAGTTGATCTGAATTTTAGGTGATTTAACCATTACCAATTTAATATTTCTAGGATTTACAGAGACCTTGAGCAAATGTTTCTAGACACTGTAGACTTTATAATCTTGTTCAATTTTATCTGACTATATCATTATCATCATCATCATTCTTTTTCTGTGTCTCTGTCTCTCTGTGTCTCTGTCCCTCTTTTTTTTATTCAAATCAAGTATTGTGAAAACCTTATCACAAATGTTCTGAATTTGACCTTTGGTATTTTTTATTCTTTCTTTTGTTACACCTAAGTTTTATTAGGGACCTCCTGTGCTTTTTGCCTATTTAGAAAGTACACTGCATTGGTTTCCCAATATCCCTCTTGGTTCTTTTAATTTCCTGGTATATAATTAAATTTCATGAAATAAACATGAAATTGTCATGCCAAGTGTTTGCAGTTTGATTTTTGCCATGATCTGTGGTGGAAACAAAAGTGTTTTTGAAGAGTTTGGGAGATTTCCATGAGAATGGCATGATTCTCAAAAGAAAAAGCAATCACTTTTTTTCAAAGATTTTTCATTGATGTTTTTGGATAAAAGTACATTACCTGTTCTGATGAACTTGGCATTGATCAGAATAAAATAAGAAGTTACTCAATAATTTAGCAACCAGGAAACAAATTGGCATAAGCAATATTTCAGTTCTTTATACTGAGAATTGTCTATTGAATCTTTTTCTTTTTCTTGAGCTCTCTTTTCTGAATAAGCAGAGGATTACCTCATTACTTGGGACAATCATGATATAGTCAAGTACTTTATATCCAATATACTATATGTACTCTGATTTCCATAATTTTCTCTTCCACTTAAAAAAATTTTCCTCTTCTCACTATAAAAAAAATTTTGAGTGTCATTCTTGTAAGCATAGGCTCAAAACCTCTTAAATCACAGTGTTTCTGAAATCATGACAGAGAATTGGTGATCTTTCTTTCCCATTACCTGTTTATCCATTGGATTTTTAGTGGCTCACATTAACCTCTGGAGTTTAAGGACAGTCAAGCTGTTCTTCTTGAATAGATCTTTAGCATGGAAAATAAAATTATCTAATTAAGTCATAATTGGGATTTATGCCACCTGTCAAAGACATGGCCAGGGCATTACATGTTAAAGAAGGAAACCAATCTCCACCAAGGCCTGATTGGTGGATTTTTCCAATGATGCTTCAATACTTTCTAATACATATGAGTTCATGAGCCATTAAAAAAGGAGCTGATCTAAATTTTTAGGTCATTTAACCATTACCAATTTAATATTTTTAGGATTCACAAAGACCCTGAGTAAATGTTCCCAGATACTGTAGACTTTATAATCCCATTCAATTTTATCTGACCATATCATTGTCATCATCATCATTCTTTTTCTGTGTCTCTGTCTCTCTGTGTCTCTGTCCCTCTTTTTTTGTATATCTTTGTGTGTCTTTGTGTCTGTCTGTCTCTCTTTGTCTCCCTCCTCCACCTACTCTAACCTTTTCTTCCATCCCCTGAATTTCTCATAGCCAGGATGTGAGTGGTGACTTGCCAGATTGTGAGGAATAATATGAGCTAGTAAATGACTTATCCATAATTATGATTATGGCCAACAGTAATTGTAATAGTGAATTGAAATTGATTCTGTGTTCATAGATTCATATGCAATTAAAAGGGCAAGTTGAAATCTGTTGAAGTAAGCAGGAATGTTGAAAGACTGAGTTTGCGGTTGTCAGAATTTGTGAAAGGTCAGTGGAAGTCATCAAGGAACAAGGGCTAAAGACTAGAATGATGCAAAAGCTGTTTGCTAAGCCCTGGCTAAACATCACAACCAATAAAGGAAAGAGGACATACTATCAAGCCCGAGACTTCATGGAGCTAAGCCAAGGACAGATAAAAGCTATGCCAGACACAGTGGCACAGAGAGAAAAGAGCAGAAGGAGCTTATGCCTATAAAGGCAGGTGATGCAGGTCCTCTTAACTCTACAGACAAGAAGGGAAATGAGCTTTATGAGAGAGGCATTGCATCAACTGTGGAATATTTCCCCTTCTCCAGGTTCCTACCTGTGTCCTAGTCACACTCTATTTAAGATTCCAAGGAATAACTGATGGTAGCAGGGGCTCCTGCTGCCTACCATCCCTTGCAAAAAAAAAAACTCAGTAAAGATTGATAAACCTAGACTAAATAGGAATGAAACTATGGATTCAATAAATATGTAGGCAGGGATGAATAAGTCTTTCTGTATCTCTCTGTGTCTTTGTCTCTGTGTGTTTCTCTACTTCTTTGTGGCTGTCTCAGTGTCTGTCTCTCTGTCTCTGTCTCTATCTCTCTATGTCTCTCTTTGTCTCTCCATCTCTCTGTCTTTCTGGCTGACTCTCTCTCTCTCTCTCTCTCTCTCTCTCTCTCTCTCTCTCTCTCTCTCTCTCTCTCTCATTAGGAAATTTGACTCCACATCTTTTAGTCTCATGTAGTTAACAAAATTATTTGTTTTGGGCAATGCTAATTTCGAAAAGGTAAGTTCAAAGAAAACCTAGATCCCGCAGATAGTAGGCAAAAGGAGGCTAAAGGAGGCTTTTTTACCAAGAAGATGGAACCAAGGCCAAGAGTTGGTTACTATAGGGAAAGTAACAAGAAAAGTCATATCTAAGTGCAAAAATATAGATCTAATTTGAGGAAATCTGAATGCTATGTAATAGTATAGATGGAATATAAGTAGAGACAGCACAGTCAAGTGGAAAGGACGTTGGGTTTGGAGGCATAAAACCTGAAATAAACTGCCAGGTCAGTCAGTCAGCTAGCAAGCATTTTTCAAGTTCTTATACTCAGTAAGTGGTACAATGGCTAGATTTTTGAGCCTGGAGTTACGAATACCTGAGTTCAAATTTAGCCTCAGATACTGAGTACTGTATGATCTTGGAAAAATCACTTAAACTTTATCTGCCTCATGATCCTCAACTGTAAAGTGAGAATGGTAATAGCAGCTGCCTCATAGAACTTTTGTAAGGAGTAGTCACTTAAAAATGCTTGTTTCCTTCTTTCCAGCCACTATGAGAAGAGCTTAGTATATATTTTGAATTTACTTGAATATTGCTTCTTCCAATAGGTTGGACTCAGAGCTTTAGAAAGTAAGCTCCAGTGGCTCCCTTGTTTCCTCTTGGATAAAACACAAACTCTTTTTTTTTTCAGCATATAAAACCCATTACCATCTGACTCCAGCCCATTTTCCAGGTTTATTACATATTACTCCCCTCATGCACTCTAAGTTCCAAACTTATCTATTAGCTGTCCTTGAGAGAAGACATTTTTCTTCTATCTCTATACTTTTACACAGATAGCCCTGAAGCTTTGATACTTTCCCTCCTCACCTCTGCATCTTAGGATCCCTAGCTCCCTTCATAGTACAATTCACAAGATACCACCTACATGAGACATTAATTAGTCCTGTGGGGAGCTAGTAACCTTCAAAAGAGAACTTTGTTTGTTATGTGTTTTGCATTTACTTATATAGGAACATGCTGCTTCCTCCAACAAAATGTAAGTTCCCTGAGGGCAGGGACTGCAAAAAAATCATCACTGAACAAATGATTGTTGATTGATCAATGGATGATGACTGAGTGTGTAATCCAGTAACACTGAAACCTTGATCCACATCCTCAATTTCATTTCTACACAATGTTTCTGAGTTTCCCTGAAAGTTTTCACTTGCAAAAGGGATAAAAAAGACTAAGTTATTAGCTCCACCAGCCAGAAGGTTCCCTGGAGTCTTTTCTTTGCTCCACATACTCAGAAAAGTTTTATTTACACCAGAGCATAGCTCCAAAGACCATCCGTTATTGCACTCCATCTTTTATCAACCCCTTTTCAGCTCCTTACCCCAGTCCATCTTGATTTAGTTGAACCTTCTTGACTTGCTGAAATATTAATGAATCAAATTCAAAATAATTACAATAATAATAATAATCCCCCAAACGGCGTTGTTATAGCAACCAAAATGTTACGTCGTTAATTCCCAGAAGAGAAAGGAAACAATCTGAGATTTTTAACAAAAACATGTGGACAGGGTTTAAGTGTGTGCGTATAATACACACATATATAGATATACACATATATAGATATGCATATACACATATACATATTTGTGTATTTTGTAATATATGTATTATTAAATTCTTTAAATCTTTGTAGCATTTTATCTGGACTGCAGAGGTGTCTCGAAGTTATTTAAAGTCATTGAAAAGAGCACAATACAGGAAAGGACTTTGGGCAACTCTACCAACCGTGGCAACTTTGATGTATAATTTATGCCGGCCCCAAACTCAGTATGTGAAAACATTTAGTTGGCTCCTTCTGAATAAAGACAAAGACGGAAAACCTCTTACTGACTCAAATCTTCCTTTTTACTATTCCATCCGGAACTTTGACATTTGTCTAGGATAAAGCTGTTTTTTTCTTTTCCTTTCCTTGTACAAAGTGATTGCTACTGAACATTTTATGAGAAGACGACACTGTGCTGAAATGAGGAGAATCGTATATGAAGGAGAAAAAAGGAATGTGCCTTCCTTTGATTCAACTATGAATTCACATCTTCAAGTTTTCTATATTCACTTCTTTTCTGAATATTTTGATTATCTTCATGATCACCATTCATTGATTGGGGCACCTGTAAAGCTGTCTTTAACTGGTTAGTGTGAGGCTGTTATTGCTACAAATTCTGGTTGTGAACAAGTTGCTTTACCTCCCTGGGCCTTGCTTAATGGGGGAAAGTGTGGTAAAGTGGTGAAAAAAATCTAGATTTGGAATCAGAGGGCCTGGATTCATATCCACCTCAATACCTGTGTAACCTTGGGGAAATCTCTTTCTTGCCTTCAGTCTGTGGATATTGTTGCTCTTCTTCACTCTTTCCCATTGTGTACAACTCACTGTAACCCAACTGGAATTTTTTGTTTTGTTTTTTGAAAATAGATTGCCATTTCCTTCTCCAGTACATTTTATAGATAGAGAACTAAGACCAATAGGGTTAAGTGACTTGCCTAGGGTCATACAGCTAGTAAGTATCTAAAGCCAGATTTGAATCTTCCTGACCCCAGGGTTGATACTCCATCCACTGGACCACCTAGATGCCCCAGTACCTTCAATCTACTTATCTACAATATGAAGGAAGTGGACTAGACCTCCAAGTCCCATTCAGTTCTAAATTTATGATCCTATGATCCTTAAAATGAAGAGACTGGACTTAATGCCATCTCAACAAGGTCCCTGCAAGCTCTGTGCATCCATGTTTGCTATGAATAATTAATCAACTGGAAAATTACCCATCTATTTGCTTTTCCACCATGCAAACAGTCTAAACACTCTACACAGGGGGTATTTTAAGGACCCTGATACATGAATACATCTTTGTATGTACATATAAATGAAATTTCCTGGCCACGTATAGTGCTCCAATGATTCCATTTTCTTCTTGTTCTTACGTGTTACTCTTTAGAAAAGGACAGGAAGACAAAACTCTCAGCCTTGACTTCCTATCTTAGATCTGTTACCTGTATCATCTTGACAATTTATTTAAACTCTGTAGGCCTTAGTTTTCTCATCAGTAAAAAGGAAAAGATTGTTATGGATGACTTATAAGATTCCTTCTTTGTGATCTATGATGATGTGACTCTTCTACCTATAAGTTTGTGAGCTCATCAACCAGGCATGAATAGAGTGCTGCATGGAAAATCTGAGTTCAGATCTAGCCTCAAACACTTACTGGCTATGTGACCTTGAACAAGTTACTTAAATTCTCTCTGTCCCAGTATACTTTTTCTTTTCTCAACTCTAAAATATAAATTAACTTAGCTTCAACCTCACAGGGTTATTGTGAGCTTCAAGTACATGAAAATCATTTAGCATAGTTTCTGACACATAGCAAATGTGTAACAAATGTTTATTCCCTTACCTTATCCCTTCATCCTTAAGTGTGTGTATGTACATTAGTGTATTCATACGTATATAAATTAATGTAACATACATATACACATATATGTACATATATGTGTATATACATCTATGCATATAGGCATGCATACACATATATAACTATATAGGTATGTATATAGGTATTTACACATGTATCCCAAAAATGTGTGTATACACATGTATTTATATGCACACAAACCTTTCATATGTACAAATTATTTAATTTTTATCCTAGTACCTTCTGTCCTTCTCCATAAACCTGGGCCGCTCAGGAGATTTTTTCACCAAAAGCCTACAAAGCATTTTGCTCAAGTGTATTTCAGGCAAATAAAAGGTTTGAAAACATGGATTGAAAATGATCTTCACACATAAAATGAAATCTGATCAGTTTACAGCTAAACATAAGCAGCACTCTCAAATTAGGTACTTTCAAATTCAGCACATCAAACACTGCAAGCAGGCAAAGAATTTGGGAAAATCAAAGTACCTTTAAATCTCCCTTGCACACCATATAAAGAATTCATTGGAGTAGAGGTCAAGGAATATTAAAAAAAAGTGAGCTGGCAGAGTGAGACAAAGAGACAGAGACGAAGAAGAAAGAAAAAAAAGAATTGTAAAGAAAGATGGAAACAGAAAAATAAAAAGAAATATAGCTGGTTTTTTTATGTGTGAAGGGATGAAACCTAATTATTCTTTTACCGTGAAAATACCCTTGACTGTATACATGAATAAGACCATGCAAGACAGCAATATTTTCCTCATAATTAGAAGAAATTATGATGTCTGTCTTGAAATGCAGAATTTCCCTTATCATTGGAAAAAAATATTCTTTATCATTCTTTCTTTTTTATTAGAGACTTCAAAATGAGGCTTTTGCCTGAGCTTCTTGAAATGAATCTATTCCCATTTTGAACTGCTGGAACTAACTACTAAAATGTGGCCTGATTCACCCCTGAAAAATGGCCACATGCTCACTTGCCTAGGATAATAATGACTGCTGAGTGAATAATAAATGAAATCAGCATTCTTTATCTTACTACCTTAGCCATTCCTACAGGGTCAGTGTGCTAGGCACATTATCTTGTAGGCCAGCACATTTACTGGTGCCATTTACAAAGACTTGTATAGAAGCTGAGCTAGATGAAACCTTATGCTAGGGCAATATTTTGAAAGGTACATGGTTTTGCCAATGTAGGTAGTCCTGCTACTAATAGAGACTATATGTGGCATTCCCATGCCTTGATAGATAGCACTTGTGAGTTGTTTAGTGGAAGAATTAAAAAAAAATAGTGGCTAGTATTTGCCTATAACTTGATGAAAGTACAAAGAAAGGGAATAAGCATTTATATAGTGCCTTCTCTGTGCCAGAAACTATGCTAAGGGTTGATTTGTTCTTGTTTCTATTTTTAACAGCTATAATTTCATTATTTATCTCATTTACAGATATCATCTCATTATCCTCACAATAACCCTGGGAGGTAGGTGTTATTATTATCTCCATTTTACAGTTGAGGAAATTGAGTCAAACAGAGGGTCCGTGACTTGCCCAGGTTCATAGAGCTAGCTAGCAGTGTCTGAAGCTGGATTTGAACTCAGGTCTTCCTGATACCAACCACAGTACCATTTTTTATGCAACCAGCTGAAGACAAAAGGGATAGCTAGTTTCATTCAACAAGCATTCATTAGTCACTCAGCAGGTAAAAGTCACTTCAGTACTAATTGGTGGGAAGATTTATGACTCATGATCTTAATAGTATCACGGTTGTGCTTTTAGAAACTCTTCATCGTAGTAAATCTATAATTCTGTCATTTATAATCTTAGAGAAATGCCTGAGGCACTGAAAAATTAGAAGATTTACCAGTTCTCACACAGCTAATAGTTGCCAGGAGAAAGTCTTGAACCCAGGATTTCCTGATTCCCAGAGCTTACTGTTTCAAGACCTGTGAAAGATAAAGATAAAAATTCACTAATCCTTGATCTCAAGGATTCTTCATTCTGCTTAGCCAATATGGTAGAAGACAGAATTTCCACATTGAAAAGATGGAAACAATGGGAAAATGCTCTACTTTATAGAAATTCCTGAAGTTGACCTAGGCTTAAGTTCAACTTGACAAAGATTTATTATGTGAAAGACACTATGGATAGGTGCCAGTCTTACAAAGACCATACAATGATGTCTGCCTTAAGGCTCTTATAGCACTGATATCCTGGACCTGGAGTCAGGAAGATCTGAGTTCAAACCTATCCTCAGATATTCTCTAGCTGCATGACTCTAGAGAAACCATTTAACCTATATTTGTCTTAATCCACTGGAGAAAAAAATGGCAAACCACTCTTTACCAAGAAAATTCTATACATTATCATCAAGAATCAGATGTGACTAAGTAAATGAATAACAACCTCCCTAAAAAGGTGAGTAGGAAGAGGTAGGTGGGACAGAAGGGAATAGAGAGTGATATACAAATGTAAGGATGCAGATATTGAAGATAAAAATCTATCAAACCAGCTTTGGGTCCCCCTAAAACAAACACTTCTGAAATTGGTGGTTCCTATTTTGAGGGCTTTCACTTTTACTTTCAGAATGGTCTAATCCTATAGTGGGGAAAAGAATAAGCATTTATAAAGTGCTTACTATCTGCCAGACACTGTGGTACCCTATAAATACTATCTCATTTGACCTTCACAAAACCCCCCGAGAGGTAGGTGCTACTAATCCATTTTACAGTCAAGGGAACTGAGGCAAACAAAGGTTAAATGACTTCCCCAAGTTCATACAGCCAGTAAGTATCTAAGGCCATATTTAAGTTCAGGTCTTCCTGACTCTAGACTTGACCCTGTATTTGCTACCTGGCTGTTAGAGAAGACAACTATATAACGTTATCTATGTCTATGCTTACCGTTGGAATTCTCCTTGAGGTCTGAACATTTATGTGGCATTTTCATTCAAAAATATATATATTTTTTCCTTTTCCTAAAATCTCCATGCATTTGAAAGCAGATTTAGAGAACACTTGTACCCATAACTATATATTCCCTTTTAGATTTCAAGTGCACTGGGTTGAGGAAAGGGGTCCTTTCGGTTTTGTCCTTTTGGATGTAAAGGCTGAACCACAAGGAGTTAACCCAGTTTCAGGTTTGAAAGAGAAAAATGTTCCCAGCAAAAAAGGCTTACAGCTAAATAATGAGTGCCAAAGTTGAGGCTGTCCGTTCTTGCGTTAGTGCTAGGGCTGCATTATTCACAACTGCCAATCAGCTAATCTGAAAAGAATTTGTTCTTTACCTCATTTATTTTTCCTTTATTGCTTCCTTCCCACTGGCCTGGTGTACATTGCTTCCAGCCAGGAGGGTTTAGCAAATAGCTGCTTCAAACAGACAATAAATACCTTGTCTATGAATTGGAGAGCAGGGGGCACTAGGGAAAGAATGGACTTTGCACCCACCTCTCCATCCCTATTCACAGTTGGCCTCTGTTGTCTCAGGTCCTGAAATGCTCAAGCTGTTGTGAAAGAGGACAATGTCAAGCAATTTCTAGAAGTCCTCACTACTGACATCACATCAGGAGACTTCAGAGTTGGGTTGGGAGGAAGAGGGAGAAGTAAGCTGATTGTAGCCTCCTTCTATGTAGACTATCTGTTAGTAGTGAGAAAAGACTTACAGACACTCTGGGGAAATAGGTCATTCAATTCTTATAAATGTTATTGTTTTCTTATCAGAGAACACTCAAGCCTTGTATTGAGAGAAATAAACAGCAATGGCATACATTTATAAGACACAGACTAGGGCTAGGTTTCTATAACTTCAACTATTCTTGGCCCCAGAGGACAAACCAAATAGTGTTGGGTGGAATCTACCAACAGATTTCTACATGATGATAAAGAAAATTGTTCTAATAATTGTGAATCAATCTATGCCACCCTGAATTCACCTTATCTTGTCTTTAGAGGCAGCATGGTGTAGTCAATATGGCTCGGGACTTGGATCCAGGAAGACCTGGGATCAAATACTACCTCTGTTCTCAATTTCCTCAGCTGTAAAATGGGGATAATAATAACACTGCCTCCAAGATTCGTTGTAAAGACTAAAGGAAATAATTTTTTTAAAGCTTGGTGACTAGGAACAAGTTACATAATATCTCTGCGCCGTATTTCTCTCATCTATAACTAGAGGGAATTGGGCATGAGGACCTACAAAAATTTCTTCTGCCTCTAAATCCAGGATCCCATAGAGCTGTTCAAAAGTGGAATGGACTGTATTGAGAGGTACCAAGGTCTTCATCACTTCATCACAGAGTCCTCAAGTAAAGATAGAGGGAATCTCTCCTCATAGATAGGCTGATTTAGATCAATGGACCCTGAGTTTCTTTAAGGTTCTTTCCAAGGCAGCTAAGTAGTGCATTTGTATAGAGCAGTGGGCCCAGAGCAGAAAGACCTAAGTTGCAATTTGACTTAAGATACTTAATAGATGTGTGACCCAGGGCAAGTCACTTAATTTCCATCTGCCTTTGTTTCTCTAGTGAAAAATGGGGACAAAAATAACACCTACCTCCTGGCGTTGCTACGAAAATCAAATGAGATAATACACCTAAAACATTTAGGGAAGTACCTGGCACATAGCAGGCACTCAGTAAATGTATATTTCCTTTCTCTTAGATATTGAATTACTATGATTCTCTCTGTCATAAAGATACCAAGGAAAATATTTTGCATTTACTGATGTTATTGCCTTGGTAACTATTGAAAGAAAAGTGGGCTTTAAGAATTGCAATTCAATTTTTAAAAATCTAATTTGTTGTTTATTCAACACTTTCTAAATTCTCCATGTCAGAACAACATTCATTTCATGTAGTCCTAGATAAATTGATTTGGACAAATATTGTATCCCTATATTCAATTCCATTCCACAAACTTTTATCAAGTGTTTACCATGCTCAAGTCAATGTGTTGGGTGTTAGAGCTACAAAGACAAAAGCAAAATGAACTTAGCCTCATGTTCTACTGCATACATGTGACATACAAACAAATAAGTGCAAAGGTAAATACAAAGCAATGTAAGGAGGGAGAAAGTACTAATACAAAGGAATAGTCAATTAGATTGCAAGCTCCTATGGACAGGGACTGTCTTTTGTCTCTTTTTGTATTCTTAGAACTTAACACAGTAGTTGGAACATAGTAGGTGCTTAATAAATGATTACTGATTGTTAATTGATTGAATATTTAAAAAAAGACTTTCTGTAGTTTTTTTGGAAACTGAACTGAACCTTAAAGGAAATTGAGGATTTTAAGTGACAGAAGCAAGGCAACAGTACATTCCAGGCATGGAAGGAAAGTCTATAAAAAAACACAAAGACAAGATGGAATTTCAGGTTCAGCAAAGAATCAATAGACTAGTTTAATGGGAATATAGAGTATATGGATGGAAGTAATAAGTATATCTACAACCATAGGTCAGAGCCAAAATTTGGAATAAGATGTAAACAAAAGAGTCACTAGAATTTTTTGAACAGGGAAATGATGTCATCAAAACTAGGTTGTATGAAGGTTACTTTAGCAGCAACATGGAGGATGAATAAAGACAAGAGAGATAGGGAGCCAATTAGGAGACGATAGAAATAGCCCAGACAAAAGCTGATGAGGAATTAAACTAGAATGATCATGTGAATGATGAATGCAGAAGATGTTGGGAAGGCACAGTCAATAAGATTTGAAAAGTAAATGGCTGAGAGGAATTAGGAAGAGGGAAGAATATCTCTGAAGTTGATAACCTAGATGAGCAGAAGTACAGGGACAATACTCTTAGCAAAATTAGTTTTTAGGAGTGGAAAAATTATTGGAAAACATAGTAAGTTCAATTTTGGCCATGTGGAACACAGCTAGTAGAACAGCTTTTTGAATTTGACAGCTGATTTCAAGTATTAATATGTACAACTGGATTTAGATGACTGGATTTAGCTAAATCAGTTGATCAACTGATTGCAATCAAAAAATCTAAATTGATGATCCCAAAGTCTAGAATATATGAATCATATAAACCATATGTCAGTTGTGTATATTTTGGTGAATGTATGGGTAACCAATTAGAGATGTCACAACTTGCTTGGCTCCTCCAGGACCAATGTCCCAGAGTCATTATTTTTATCCTCTTGGTATATTTATGGAGCTCTAATTATGCCCCATAGAGAATATAAGAATATCAAGCAGCAATTGCAGATCTGTAGATTTGCAATGAAAATCAGAGATCTCTTCCAGTTTTTCCATTTCAGAAGCAGTGCTGTCCATAGCTCCAGTTCTCACGAAATAGGTTTTACTAGGTTTTACTGAGTATTGGTGAAAAATAACACCTGCTTTAATCTCAGATTCTTAGGGAGATCCAGAACATAAGAGCCTCTTCTATATCATGGAGAAATCCTCTAACAAATACTCAGAATGAAATGCGAAGAGCAGAGTTCCTTCTAATGCAGATTTGATGTCACTGAGTGATGTGACTTTTGGACGAGGCGTTCTGCTTTTGTCTCTTATTTTCCAAATAGAGATATACCCTGGATAAGTGAACTATGAAGAAAAACATGAATTTTATTAGGAGATAGATTTATTCTTATGGCCAAAATTGACTCAGTCTCATTTATACTGTCATGGAATGCACAAGTACTAACAATAGACCTGCACAGCCAGTCCAATAATCCAACTCCCAACATTGATCCTTAGGCTCCTAATCTGACTAATTTGTCCTCCGCCACTTGACTTGATACATAACTGCATGCCATCCATCCCCAACCCTTTCTTTATGAACCCAGAGTCAATCTCTGGATGCTCACAAAATCCCATATCTTTACTCTATATCCCAATCAAGGAAAGGAAGGATTTTAGGTCATGGGGAGTGCTGACAATTAGGCAGGAAGGTATACCTATCTGAATGTCTAGCAAACACTCAGTGAGAGTAGTGGGATAAAAACCCAGGCAGATAACAGCATTTCAGAGACATTGACAGATACCAATTACTTGTCTCATCTTCATTTGACAGAACACAATGAATTTGACAATATAGCTATTTTTGTTGGCCAAAAACAGTTTGGTTGTAAGACCCACCACTGAGAAGCCAACAGATACAACATGTTATTTTTCCCAGGAGGACTCCTCCCTCCTACCCACCCACCATCATATAGACATAAACTTAATGTCATTCCAATGCAAATTTGCTCAGGACTATCTTGAGCCCATGTGGCATTTATTTATATGTGCATACATATGTGTGTGAAAATGAGAGAGAGAGAGAGAGAGAGAGAGAGAGAGAGAGAGAGAGAGAGAGAGAGAGAGAGAGAGAGAGAGAGAGAGAGAGAAACTATTATATAAAAAATCCAATCCAAAGGGCTCACTGCAATGCAGTTTTACATAAGGGCCTGTAGGAGCAACCAGAATGTTATTAGACCATAAAAGCACATCAGCCTGATTTATGGTTTCTGATCAAGGTTTCTGTGAAAATTACTCTGCATCACCGGCTCAAGGTGACTGCTACCATTAATGTGTGGAAAATAAATGAGATCGGGAGGCTGATATCAGAGGGAGCATGCGGAAGCACCGAGCCACTTTATGGAGCACCGGCTTCCCATTTTGTTTTACAGTGCATAGAAGACTGTCATCAAAATGATGGCTGTGGGGCAGAAAAGGCAATTCTTGATAATTAGATCTTATGGCATGTAGCTGCCGCTTCCTTACAGAAAATGGGTAAGGATTATCAGGTAACACGGCTTCCTTCTGCATGTCATCTCCCTCACTGCTCCCTGGGAAACCTTGTTTCATATGGTCAGACTAAATTTGGGGAATGAACAGCATAATCCTGTTTTCCTGATGCTCTTTGAAAAGAGACAAACCTGCCCTCCCCAAAAAAACACTGAAGAAAAGAAGGAAGGAAGGAAGGAAGGAAGGAAGGAAGGAAGGAAGGAAGGAAGGAAGGAAGGAAGGAAGGAAGGAGGAAGGAAGGAAGGAAGTAAAATCCAAGTCTAAGTCTCTTTGTGAGAATCAACTCGACACCTAGGAATATCTGAGACTCATTAGCAATACAGTCCCATTGTCCTCAGTCTTGCTGGCTTTAATTGGTCACAAAAATATTTCAAAAGATATAAAGAAAGAACAACTTTTAAAACATAAACAAATACTACACATTATATGAATTTCATTTCAGGTAGTCAATAAGAAAGGTAGCAAAGCTGCTAAAAATCTACTCTCCTCTCTTCTTTCTGCTCTGTGAGCCATGTATGCTTGGGATGAGGCTTCTTTGGCATTTCATGTCTCTTTTTCATGCATAGCATTAGGGACCCAAATGACTAAAGCTCCATTTTCTGGATTTTGTATCTAAACTTGAGGGGAACAAACACTGTATTTTGCCATGCTTAAAACAATGTGGAGGCAGATTATAAAGACTTCTTAAAAAGTACTCTTAATGGCATTGCTTTTTCCATCTCTGAAGCCCAACTATTTGGGGCTTTGTTATGATATTTCATATCTGAAATATAGCATTGCATACTGACAGATAGACAGATAGATAGATGATAGATAGACAGATAGATAGATGAAAAAAATGGATCATTTTTAAGTACCTACAATGTGTTAGGCACTGTGCTAAGCAATGGGGATACAAATACAAGCGAGCAAGATTTCCCCTAACCTCAAAGACCTTACAATCTAATGGGCAAAGCCAGAGGAAAGACAGTATCTGTAAGAGTGCTGGGAAAGCAAAGGGGAAGGGGAAGGATAGGCATGCACATGAGGGCAATGGGGCAAATGAGAAGGAAATAGAGTATGAAAAGAATTGAGGCAAGAGTATAGGTGACTTTCTCAATTTTCTAGGTGGTCATTCACAGTTTTATCTCCAACCTACCCTATAAAATAAAGACACACAAACCTCATGTTATATAAAGAGTCTTGGGCAGGTGTGCCATTACTTCTGACCCCTTCATGTCTGCAGCATTCAGCTCCCTAACTATCACTGTTTGTGGAACATGGAAGTGAATTTGGATTCAGAATTCCCATGACCACTAATTGAATAAAATAATTCAGCAGAGCTACTTCTTGAATACATTTCTCAAGCTTCTATTTGCTAAGTTCAGACATTTCTCTAGCAGTTCTTCAAGGGACACAAAGCAAGATCATAACATAAAATTCAATAGAGAAGCCTTTACATTTAGTATAGGGCTTTATATTTTTCAAAAGACTTCTGTGCATACCTATTGCTTCCTAGGATTATTTCAATAATGCTAATTAATAGAGCAAGATAGTATTCCTATCTTACAGGTGAAGATACTAAGCTGGAGAGAAACTTAACAACTTGCTTTAAGACAGCATGTTAGCAGGGTAGGCCTTAGAACCCAGTTCTTCTGTCTCTTCAGAAGAAGTAGGGGACAGTAGGAAGATCACCGAATATTTGTTCTTGACACCTGGGCTTCCGTTCTTTCTCTGACCCTCACTAGCTTTATGTGCAAGGGCAGTCACTTAACCTCTTTAAATCTCAGTTTCTCTATCTGAAAAATGAAGACAGTAATAATTCTTAGAAATCTATTTGCTCCAATTTGGAGGCTACTGCAGTGGTAGAGGCAAAAGATAAGGGTGTAGAGTAATGGCCATATGAGTAAAGCAAAGGGAGAGATGCCACAGATGTTAGAATCAATGACACTTGGTGACTCATTAAATATGATCAATGGCTGGGAGTGAAGAGTTGATGATTCCTTTTGTGAACGTGGGTAACTAGAGGGTTGATGGCATTTCA
The DNA here is from genome assembly GCF_028372415.1 of Notamacropus eugenii. NCBI lineage: Eukaryota > Metazoa > Chordata > Mammalia > Diprotodontia > Macropodidae > Notamacropus > Notamacropus eugenii. The sequence continues at coordinate 40,579,696 of NC_092878.1, read as the reverse complement.
ACAGAAAAAGAAAAATAGGAGCAAAGATGTAAGGAAGAGGGGTACTTTTTTGATTTGTTTGTAAAGAAAGACGATGAGTTCCATTTTAGGCACATTGAATTCACAAAGTCTATGGAAAATCCAGGTGGAGATTCTTGGCAGGCAATTGGTGACCTGGAACTGGAGTATAGGAAGAAGAAGAGAGTCGAATATAACTAGATCTGGGAGTTATCTGTATGGAAATGAAAATTATATCCACAGGATCAAGGAGATCACTAATGGAGCAGGCAACAGATGATGATGCTCCACTAAGTACTATTGAGGAAAGGTCAAACAGATAGGAGGAGCAACGCCCAAATAGGCATGAGAAATGAATAGAAGAAGCCTTCTGCCGACATTTTCACTGTGGCCACGTTACTTTGCGTGTCTCAATTTCAGCATCTTCATCTTAGAAATGTGGATACCAAGGCCCCTTCTGACTCTTATACCTATGATCTCTTGATTATAACATGAAACCTAAAAAAGGAAGTCTTTTCTCTTTCATCTGCAGGTGATCACTTTCTTTCCCTTCCTTCATTGGATTTCATTTGGAGAAGCCAGTTATTTACAGGAAGTGCCCTATAGTTAGCTGATTTCCTTAGCTTCACAAAAATCATTCAGTTGATCTTCTCAAAGGTCAGAGAGTTTAGAAGCTCAGTGGATAACAGAACAGAAATTTGGCTACCTGTAGCGGTGTGCAAAGGCTAGAACAAATACTGCTTTTTCTAGGCTAAAAAAATCAGCTTATCTTGAGAAAATATATAGTAAATTTAGTCCAGAGCAAGGCCTTTCAAATCTGCACATACACATACACACACATTCCTACACACCCCCACATGAGCATAAAATCTAAATCTATTTGGTCTATTTGTTTCATAAATTTCTTCTTTTTCTCTGACCTCAATATATTTTATTATATTCCTATGGCAAATTTCATCTGTGATGCTTGATCATTATTTTAGTAACTGGATTAGACTTATAGGAGATTTTGAGATGTTGACATATTACAACTTCTATTCTATCCTCCCTTGCGAGGAGCCCACATCCTCTAAATTCCCTTTCCTTTGGCATCTTTCAGCCTGGAAGATAACAGGCTAAAGGGAGTCTAACAGCACTCTGCTCAAAGGCAAAAATAAAGCCATTTTGTCAACTTGAACCATTACCTGTAGTCATACATTGCCAGGAGAGACACTCTAAGACTCACTTTAGCCAACAAGAAAGGAAAGAGGAGACTAAAGTGCCAACACTCTCCAAGTTGTGGTTGACATCCAGGGAAGTTTGATATGCTAAAAGAGGACTGGACCCCAAAAGACCTAGGTTTGCGGGTCATCTCTCATGCATGCTAACTCTATAACCCTAGGTAACTTATTAAACTTCTCAAAGCCTCCATTTTCTCATATGTACAGTGGAGATAATGAATCACTAGACTATTATGAAGTAGAAAGGTAACATGGAATCATGGAAAAAAAGATTTGATTGTAGAGTCAGAAGATTTAGATTGAATTATATTTTTGTAGCTTTGGGCAAGTCACTGTACTGGCTCTGTGCTTCACTTTCCTTTTCTGTAAAATAGGGGGATTTCGGAGTTCCTTTCTAGCTCCAATCCTATGTTCTTTGGTAATGTTTTCTAAACATTTTGTAAGCCTATATAAATGAAAGCTCTTATTATTACCTGATATAAGCTATCAACTGTTATGAAGTTTGTCAACCACTATTTAGCATTATTCACAGTGGGTTAGAGACAATATCCCCTGCTAATAATAATGGAAATTGCCCATCTGACCTCCCCCACAAAGTAATAAAAACACACCTCCTGAGTGTCACATCTGGGAAACGAGGAAGGTGGTAAAGGGAGGAAAGAGCTTTCTGTCTCTCAATATAACTCTCCTCACAATCCCTTTGACCCTAGACAGCAAGCCGTGAAGCTAAACTGCTAAAAACCTCAATTTTGTATAATATTGGGAGTACACATTTTCCTCTCCTACACAAATCCTTCCATTTCTTTCAAATAAATGGCTAGAAATACAATACAACTCGTGCCCTCATCCTCTCTTTCTCAGAAAAAACAAGTCCATAACAGACGTGCTTCAATTTCAGGTTGGGAATGGGGACGACTGCCTCTCAGCTCTTACTGCCCCAAGTAAAAATCCTCAGGCAGCCTGTATTTTTTCAGAGACACAGTGTCCACACAATGGCCCATTTTTTCCCCCAGATTTACTGTACATACACCCAGCAATTTTTTAAAGTACGGTAATTTTGAAAATTTCCGTTTATATCAGAAGACAACATCTAGTGGTCAATCAGTCAAAGAAGAGCCAGGAAGAATTATAAAGCTCTTAAACAAGCATTTTAAAATTCTCCAAAACTTTACATGATAAACAGTTTACCATAAGAGATATTTCATTTTCCTGGTGCAGACCATGTTGCAGAAAACTTTTCTTTCTAAGTACTCTCTACTTGAAAGACCTTTTCTTCATCCAGACTCCCTCCTCCATTCTTGTGCACAGTCTATCTGAAGATCTTTACAATCCTTTGAATGGATAATTCCTTATAAAAGTCCTGTGAGACAGTCTAGGATCTCTGTGTCCTTGCCAGATAAGGTACAGCTATTGAACGAAGTGCCAAATCAATTCTGTGGCAGCCTGGGTTACAATCCAAAGCCTTAGAAATTCCATTTAACTGACAAATATATTCATTCTGAAATCAAGTCTATAGAGTACTTTATTTGGTTGGTGGATTCTTTTTATTTTAATTTTAAAGTTTTTTTCCCCCTCAATTGCAGGTCAAGACAATTTTTAGCATTCATTCTTAAAAGATTGTGAGTTCCAAATTTTTCTCCCTCTCACCCTTCCCTCCCCTTTTCCGAAGTGGTAAGCAATTTGATACAGGTTATGCATGTGCTATCCTGTTTTTCATATTAGTCATAGTTGAGAAAGAAGAAAGATCAAAAGGATAAAAAAAACACACAAAAAATAAAGTGACGAAAGTATGACGATCTGCATTCAGAGTACATCAATTCTTTATTTGGATGTGGATAGCATATTCCTTCATGAGTCCTTTGTACTTGTCTTGGATCATTGTGTTGCTGAGAAAAGGTGAGTCATTCACAGTTGATCGTCACACAATGTTATGGATAACTGTGTATGAATTTTTACGGTTCTGCTAATTTCACTTTCCAACAGCTCATACTAGTCTTTTTCTAGTTTTCTGAAATCTGTCTATTCATCCTTTCTTATTGCACAATAGTGTTCCATTACATTCATATGCCATAACTTGTTTAGCAGTTCCCCAAATGATGAGCTTCATTTCAGTTTGCAATATTTTGAAACCATGAAAAGGGGTGCTATTAATATTTTGGTGCATGCAATTCCTTTTCCTTTTTATGATTTCTTTAGGGTACAGACTTCACAGTGGCATTGCTGGAACAAAGGGTAAGGATAAAAAGGTTGCCCTTTGGGTATAGTTTGAAATTGCTCTCCAGAATGGTTGCATCAGTTCACAACTCCACCAACAGTGCATTAGTATACCAATTTTCCCACAACCTCTCTAACATTTGTCAGTTTTTTTGTCTGATAAATTTGAAGTGGTACTATAGAGTTGTTGTTATTGTTTTCATTTCTCTAATCAAAAGTGATTTAGAGCAGTTCTTCATAAGCCTATAGGTATCTTTGATTTCTTCATACGAAAACTGCCATTTCATTTCCTTTGACCATTTAACAATTGGGGTATGCCTTGTATTCTTCAAATTTTGACTCAGTTCTCTATATATTTCAGAAATGAGGTCTTTATTAGAGACACTTGCTATAAAGATTGTTTCCCAGCTTTGTCTTTGTTTCTAGTGTTGGTTGCTTTGGGGTTTTTTTTTGGACAAAAGCTTTTCTTTTTTAATTTAATATAATCAAAAGTTTCTATTTTACATTTTGTAATGTTACCTCTTGTTTGGTCATGAACTTGTAACTTGTTTAACTTCTTCTTTAAGAATTTGGCTGGGGGCGGAGCCAAGATGGCGAAGTAGAAAGACGCACATACACGTAGCTCTGAACACACAAACCACAGAACGTCTAGAGGGGACCAAGCCAGGGCGAATTCTGCACCCAGAGACCACGGAGTATTGGAGAGAGGGAGATTCCTGCTCCAGAGAGACCTGCGGACCTCTCGCGGGGGGTCCTTCGCACCGCGGACTGGGCGCTGGGACGGGGAGCCGAGTGTGGCCCTGCCGTGGCCGCGACACTGAGGGGAGGAGATCCGAGAGGGCTACGGGGACGGGATCTCCAGCAGCTACGCGGGTCTCCCCACCCACAGAGGGACCTGCAAACCTCTCGCAAAAGGTCCGTCGCGCTGTAGACGCGGAGCCCAGCCTGGACCTGCGGCAGCGGTGGCGGCAGCCCCGGCTCTGAGAGGCACAGATCTGAGAGAGCTCCGGGGGCGGGATCTTCAGCGGCGGCACGGACCCCCCCACCAACAGGTGACTGACGGGGGTGAGTGAGAGAGTCTCTTTGGCGGGTTGAGAGGGGAGTGGGGTGCCCCCAAGGCTCGGCCCCCCCCGGGATGTGGGGGCTGAAAGGCGGCTGCGGACAGGGGCTCCCCAAACGGGCAGGAGCCTGGATCCATTGTGGAAGGTCTGTGCATAAATCCCCAGAGGGAACTATGCCTGAGAGGCGGCCCTGCCCCTGACCTCCTGAACTTAATTCTCACACTGAATAACAGCCCTGCCCCCACCAAAAATCCTAAGGCGGGAAGCAGCATTTGAATCTCAGTCCCCAAACGCTGGCTGGGAGGACCAGGAGGCGAGGTGGGTGTGAGGAGAACATTCAGAGGTCAGGCCACTGGTTGGAGAAAATGCCAAGAAAAGGGAAAAGAAATAAAACTATTGAAGGGTACTTTATCGGAGGAAAGACACTTCATCCCTTCCTTTCTGATGGGGAGGAACAAAGCTTGCCATCAGGCAAAGACACAGAAATTGAGGATTCTGTGTCCCAGCCCACCCAATGGGCTTGGGCCATGGAAGAGCTCAAGAGGAATTTTGAAAATCAAGTTAGAGAGGTGGAGGAAAGACTGGGAAGGGAAATGAGAGGGATGAGGGAGAAGCATGAAAAGCAGATCAGCTCCCTGCTAAAGGAGAACCAAAAAAATCTTGAAGAAATTGGCATCTTGAGAACTAGCCTAACTCAGCTGGCAAGGGAGGTACAAGGGGCCAATGAGGAGAAGAATGCTTTCAAAAGCAGAATTAACCAAATGGAAAAGGAGATTCAAAAGCTCACTGAAGAAAATAGATCTTTCAAAGCTGGAATGGTACGGATGGACGCTAAGGACTTTTCGAGAAAGACAGATATCTCAGAACATACCGCGCAGATTCGAAAAATGGAAGATAATGTGAAATATCTTATTGGAAAAACAACTGACCTGGAAAATAGAATCAGGAGAGACAATGTAAAAATTCTGGGACTACCTGAAAACCATGATCAAAAGAAGAGCCTAGACCTCATCTTCCATGAAATTATCAAGGAAAACTGCACTGAGATTCTAGAACCAGAAGGCAAAATAAATATTCAAGGAATCCGCAGAACACCGCATGAAAGAGATCCAAAAAGAGAAACTCCTAGGAGCATTGTGGCCAAATTCCAGAATTCCCAGGTGAAAGAGAAAATATTGCAAGCAGCTAGAAAGAAACAATTCAAGTATTGTGGAAATACAATCAGGATAGCACAAGATCTGGCACTCTCTACATTGAGGGATAGAAGGGAATGGAATAGGATATTCCAGAAGTCAAAGGAACTAGGACTGAAGCCAAGAATCACCTACCCAGCAAAACTGAGTATAATACTTCAGGAGAAAAAATGGTCTTTCAATGAAATAGAAGACTTTCAAATTTTCCTGATGAAAAGACCAGAGCTGGAAAGAAAATTTGACTTTCTAACACAAGAATGAAGAGAACCATGAAAAGGCGAACAGCAAAGAGAAATCATAAGGGACTTACTAAAGTTGAACTGTTTACATTCCTACATGGAAAGACAATATAACTCTTGAAACATTTCAGTATCTGGGCACTGGGTGGGAGTACACACACACACACATGCACACACGCACACATACATAGAGACAGAGTGCACAGAGTGAATTGAAGAGGATGGGATCATATATTAAAAAAAAATGAAATCAAGCAGTGAGAGAGAAATATTGGGAGGAGAAAGGGAGAAGTTATATGGGGCAAATTATCTCTCATAAAAGAGGCAAGCAAAAGACTTATTAGTGGTGGGATAAAGAGGGGAGGCAAGAGAAAAACATGAGGTCTACTCTCATCACATTCCACTAAAGGAAAGAATATAATGCACACTCATTTTGATAGGAAAACCTATCTCATAATACAGGAGAGTGGGGGACAGGGGCACAAGCAGGGTGGGGGGGGAGGATGGAGGGGAGGGCATGGGGAGGAGAATGCAATACGAGGTCGACACTCATGGGGAGGGAAAGGACCATAAGAAAATAGAAGTAAAGGGGGACAGGATAGGATGGAGGGAAATATAATTAGTCCTATACAACACAACTAGTATGGAAATCATTTGCAAAATTAAACAGATATGGCCTATATTGAATTGCCTGTCTTTCAAGGGGAAGGGGTGGAGAGGGAGGGAGCTAAGGAGGTTAGAACTCAAAGTGTTAGGACCAAATGTAATGTTCTTACCACTGGGTAACAAGAAATACAGGTTAAGGGGTCAAGAAAGCTATCTGGTCCTACAGGACAAAAGAGAAGACGGAGACAAGGGCAGGGAGGGAGGATAGAGGGGAGAGCAGATAGATCACAGGGGCAATTAGGAAGCTCGGGTTTGGGGGGGGGGAATAAAAGGGGAGAAAATTTGTAACCCAAAATTGTGTGAAAATAAATGTTAAAAATTAATAAAAAAAAAAAGAATTTGGCTGCTATAACCCTTGGTGCATATATGTTTATTATTCATGTTACTTAGCAGCTATCTTACCTTTTAGCAAGATGTACTTCACTTCATTGTTTCTTTTAACTAGGTTTATTTTTGCTTTTAGTTTTGTCTGTGATCAGGACTGCTGCCCCTGTTGTTTTTGTTTGTTTGTTTTATTTACTGAAACACAGTATTTTTTGCTTCAGCCCCTTATCTTTATTCTGTATGTGTCTCTCTGCTTCAAGTGTCTTTCTTGCAATTTATTGATAGATAGGATTCTGGTTTTTGATACACTTTGCTATCCATTTCTTTTTTATGGGAGAATTCATCCCATTCACATTCATAGTTATGATTACTAATTGTATATTTCCTTCAATGCTATTTTTCCTCTTGTTTGTCTTCTCTCCTTTCAACTTTGCTTCCTCAACAGGGTTTTGCTTTAGTGTATCACTTCCCCAATCTTCCCTTCTATCAGTTCTGTAAGTACCCTATCTCTCTGCCCCTGCTGCCTTTTCTTAATCTCTTCCTCTCCTGCTTTCCTGTCCTGTAAGATAGATTTCTATATTCAGTTTATTATGTATATTATTCTGTCTTTGAGCCAATACTGATGAGAGTAAAGTTTAAGTGATACCCCTCACTGACCCTTCCATCTCTCTCTCCACTAATAGGTCTTTCATACCTCTTTATGTGAAATAGTGTACCCCATTCTATCTCTACCTACCTTCATCATCCTTTGTACTCCCCTTTCTCCCTTAATTTATTTTATATCATTCCCTCAGATTCACCTTATACAAATACCCTCTGTTATGCATATTATTTCTAGCTGTAATATTAGTGGTACAATTTTTAAGAATTACAAGTACCATCTTCCCATGTGGAGATATAAACAGCTCACCTCCACTGAATCCCTTATTTTTTTTCTTTTTTATGCTTCTTTTGGCTCATGATATTAGAGATCAAATCTTTTTTTTTTTTTTTTTGAGTTCTGTTCCTCTGCTTATGAAAACTTGAACATTTTTTCCCTTGGAGTATTATGCTTAATTTCACCAGGTAGTTGATTCTTGGTTGCTGTCCTAGCTTCTTTGCCTTGGAGAATATCACTTTTTGTGATCTCTGATTTGGTAATATTGAAGCTGCTAAGTCCTGTTTAATCCTAGTTGTGACTCCCTGATATTTGGATTGTTTCTGCCCACTTGAAGAACTTTTTTCTTGATCTGATAGTTCCAAAACTTGGAGTTTTGCCTCTTTTGCCATCTGTTTTCAGGATATCAGGGCAGTTTTTCTTGATTTTTTTTTTTTTTTGAAAAGTGCTTTCCAGGTCCTGCCTTTAATTATGCCATTCAGGTAATCCAATGATTCTGATATTGTCTCTCCTGGATATATGTTCTAGGTCAGTTGTTTTTCTAATGAGGCATTTTATATTTTCTTCTAGTTTTTATTCATTCTTTTGGATTTTTTTGATTGATTCTTGATGTCTCATGCATTACCTTCTACTGTCCCAAACCCAACTTTTAAGGAGTCGTTTTCCCCAGTGAGCTTTTAAGCACTTCTTTTTCCATTTGGCCAATTATACTTTTTAAGCAGCTTTCCAACTCTACTGTAAACAACCACAAGAACTCTTTTCTGCCCTGGAAGTGTGAGTAGGGTTCCCTCTCCACAGCCAACACCAGATCCACCACACCAGCACTCCTCCTCACCCCAGGACTACCACTCAGGACTGCGACCCAAATCAGCAGCTCAATTCTCCAAGGGTGTTTAGGCTTAAGGCTCCAAAAGTGGATGATGCTGCCACAGTGGTTGCCACTACCCTGAGGTCAGGGCTGGGGCCAGACTGCACTCCCCTCTCACCCTGGTGAAAGAGCTTTCTTACTGATTTCTGAATCTGTCTTTGGCATTTGTGAGTTGAGAAATCTGGGAACCTCAGGTGCTACCTGTGACTCTGTGCCCCAAAGCCTGCTCCAGTCCTGTCCCTGCCACAGGGACCAGGATGGGCTACACTTCGCTCTGAGCCTGGTACAACAGACTCTTCCCTTCAGCCTTTGAGGCTGGCTTTTACTGGAAATCTGTTTCACACGATCATTTTGTGGCTTCTGCTGCTCTAGAATTCATTTAGACTCATTTTTACAAGTATTTTATGGGCTATGGGGAGAGAGCTAGAGCAGCTCCATCCTTCTACTCCACCATCTTGACTCTGCTCACTTCTCATTTTTCTTTGGAATTTTGCCCATGAGTGTTTTAACATTATTATCCTGTTCTGAGTTTGTGTCTTGGTCTTCTCTAACCCCACAGCAATTTTCTATGCTTAGATTCTTTTTGTTGTTGTTGTTGTTTTATGCTCATTTTTTTTTTGCTTTTTTTTTCTTTTAAATTTGAATTTTGCTTCCAGAGTGAAAAAAAGTACTGTCTCAGACTTCCTGTGCCAGGGGTACAGGCCTTGGCTATTTACCCTATACCATACTAATGTTCCTCTGAGATCCATGGTGGTGTACTGAGCATGTGAGGTGGGTATGGCTGGCACTGCTGGGGGCCATAGGCATCTAGCAGCTTACCTGGTGCTGAGTTGGGGTCGTAGTGGTGGTGTCTGACATGTGCTGAGGCCTGTAGGATGTTTTTGTTTCCTTGGAGCTATGCTGAAGCACATGGTAGTCTGGCTTCCAGAGGCTGTCTGTTTGTCTGGGGCTATGCTGAAGTTTGTGACAGGGGCCCTGGAGCTAGCAGCTGCCTGTTTGCTCTGGAAGATGCCTGTTTGCCCAGAGCTGTGCTGAAGCACGGTAGTGTTTCTCAGATCTGGAATTGCTGGTTCCCATGGCTGTGTTGAGGTATATGGGGGGTTCCCAGTGTTGCTGTTTGCTTGCTCACCACATGATCATGGGAATCATGATCTTTGGCTGGTTTGCTGAGGTGGAGTTTGCTGCTGGCTTGCTGGGATGCTTACTGCCTTGGACTGAACTCACTTTTTAACTGAGTGATGCATACCTTTCTTGCTGAGCTTCCAAGGTTCTTGGTCTAAAAGAATGTTTCACCCCATCTTTTTGGCTGCTTCTGATCTTTGAGGATTTGTTTTGAGGCACTATTATGGTTGTTTGGAGGTGAATATGGAAGAGTTACATTGATTTACGGCTTACTCTGTCAGGTTGGCTCCTGGAAGTTCTGAATGGCTGGATCTTGGATTCTTGATTTGGTTGAAAGAAACTTGATTTAAATCCTGCCTCTGTCATTTACTCCTTGGGTGACCTCAGCTAAGTCACTTAATTTCTCTGGGCCTCAGATTGTCCCATATTAAATGAAGTAAATGGAGAATATGGCCTTTAAGATGCCTTCCAACTCTAAGTTTATGGTTCTATACAGAAAGTTAAGCTCAAAGCATACCTTTTACCTCAATGATATGAAATTTCAGATCTCAGTGATGTGTATTGAAAAGAACACTGGACTTGGAGTTAGGAGGGACCTGACTTTTACTCTTGACTCATGCACTTAAGACTTCTGAGACTTAGGAGAGACAATAACTACTTCAAAGAGTTTCTGGGAGAACAGTACATTAATATGTGTCCCCAAAGTATCTATATTGTTGCTTTATGTCTTTATACAACTACTTATTTCATAGTGGTTCTATTTGACTACCTCCTACAAATTACATTGCAGGGGGCAGAGCCAAGACGGCAGACTAGAAAGATGCACATACACTAGCTCTTACCCCATAGCCCATAAAATACCTGTAAAGAAGAACTCTCAACAAATTCTAGAGCAGCAGAAGCCACAGAAAAACGGAGTGGAGGAGATTTCTAGCCCAGAGTGACCTGAAAGACCAACGGGAATGGTCTGTCATGCACCAGATGTGGAGCAGAGCCCAGCCCTGCCATGGCCATGTGGCACTGAAAGGAGCAGATCTGAATAGGCTTCAGGGACAGAATCTCCAGCAGCAGGGCATATCCCTCAATTCACAGGCACCAAACTTAAGTGAGAAGATCTTTTCGGCTGGTTGAGAAGGGAGTAGGGTGTCCCCATAACTCGGGCCTCCTCAGGTGGCAGCAGTAGAGGCAGCAGTGGACAAGGTTCCCAAAGCAGGCCATACCCTGTATCCATTGTTGAAGGTCTCATCGTAAAGGGAACTGAGGGAACTGAGCCCTGTGTGGTGGCCCTGCCCCCTCTTGTGCAGCTGATCTTAACCTCACACTGAATAGCAGCCCTGTCCCATCTAAAGTGCTTGAGGCTTTGGAGCAGCTCATATGAATCTCAGCTCCTAGTGTTGGCTTGGTGGAACTAGAGGCAAAATGGTTGTGGAGAGGAAACTCAGAAGTCAAGTAACTGGCTGGGAAAATGCCCAAAAAAGGGGAAAAAATAAATCCATAGAAGGTTACTTTCTTGGGGAACATGTCTCCCCCCATCCTTTCAGATGAGGAAGAACAAGTCATACTGCCAGAGGAAGTCAAGGCCTCTGCCTCCAGGGCCTCCAAAGGGAACTTAAATTGAACTCAGGCAATAAAAGACCTTAAAAAACAAGTTAGCAGCTTACTAAAGGAGAACCAAAAAGATGCTGAGGAAAATAACAGCTTTCAAAAGAGGCTAACTCAATTGGAAAAAGAGGTCCAAAATGCCAATGAGGAGAAGGAGGTTTTAAAAAGCAGAATTAGCCAAATGGAGGAGAGGTTCAAAAGCTCAATGGACAAAATAATTCATTGAAAGAGAGAACTGACTTCAGGGAAATGAATGACTATGAGTTAAACCAAGCAATTAGTAAATAAAACCAAAAATTTGAGAAAATAGAAGATAATGTGAAACATCTCATTGGAAAAACAACTGACCTGGAAAATAGATCCAGGAGAAACAATCTAAAAATTATGGGACTACCTGAAAGCCATGATCAAAAAAAGACCCTAGACATTATCTTCCATGAAATTTTCAAAGAAAACTGCCCTGATGTTCTAGAATCAGAGGGCAAAATAAATATTGAAACAATCCACTGATCACCTCCTGAAAGAGACCCGAAAAGAGAAACTCCTAGGAATACTGTGGCCAAATTTCAGAGTTCCCAGATCAAGGAGAAAATACTGCAAGCAGCTAGAAAGAAACAATTTGAGTATTGTGGAAATACAATCAGGATAACACAGGATCTGGCAACTTCAACATTAAGGGATCGAAGGGCTTGGAATGGGATATTTCAGAGGTCAAAGGAACTGGGATTGAAATCAAGAATCATCTACCCAGCAAATCTGAGTATAATACTTCAAGGGAATAAATGGTCCTTCAATGATATAGAGGACTTTCAATCATTCATATTGAGGAAAAGACCAGATCTGTATAGAAAATCTGACTTCCCAAGACAAGAATCAAGAGAAACATGAAAAGGTAAACAGGAAAGAAAAATCATAAAAGACTCTCTAAAGCTGAACTGTTTACATTACTACATAGAAAGAAAATATTTATAACTCTTGAATCTTTTTTGAGTATTTGGGTAGATGGAGAGATAGTACATATACACACATGCGCATACACATATATAGATAGAGAGTACAGGGTGTGTTGAATCAGAAGAGATGATATCCACACAAAAAAAATAAAATAAAATAAAATAAAAATTACATTGCAGCTCTAAGTTCTATGTTCCTAGGCAATGTTTTCAAGAAAATTTGTAAAGCATTAAGGACTATGGTAACTGCAATACCTTTATTGCCTTACACATGGCACTGAGGTCCCCACAGTAGTGGCAGTGAACCAAATCAGCTTGTAGTCTGCTTTCCTTAAATAAATAAGATGACAACTTGCTACAATATTAATTATTCAGCAAGGGAATATGTAATTATTATCTGAGTTGGTTATTAGGTGATACTCTATTTGAGTCAACAGCTCTGTAAACCAAATCAGCAGTTCTCTGGCATATAAGTGAAATAGTGTCACAAAAAAATTGTACAATTTCTTCTTGCCATTAAAAGGAGATAATCCTACAAGTACCAACTATTATAGCACAGAACTTCAAGGAAAGAAATAAACAAGAATTTATTAAATGAATATTATTTGCCAGGCACTGTGTTAAGAGCAATATTGTCTCATTTGAGTCTCAAAACAACTCTGGCACGTAGGTTATATTATTATCCACATTTTACAGATGAAGAAACTGAGGCTGACAAAGGTTAACTTACGCCCAGGATCATGTAGCAAATCTGTCTGAGATCAGGTGTGAATTTAAGTCTTTTTGTCTCTAGGCCTAGAATTCTATCCACTGTGTTGCCTAGCTTTCAAGCAGAAAAATTGAGCAGATTAAATGGGTTGTGATTGTGTTTAAAATGTATACAGAGAATAATATGAAATATTACTCAAAATATTTTAAAAATGAAATCCACAACTTTAGGGCTCCCACTTCACATCTAAAATCTCCTTTCAATAAGTATTTCTAGATTCATACATATATACACACAATTACAGGACCCAAATCTCAGATTGGCAACATAGTGGGGACCACATAGTTTATTGACAGTGGTAAGAAAAAGGAAAGATAAAAAGGATAATATCTCAACATGAATCCACCACCCTTCATCTATGCTCAAAATTCCTTTCTACTTACCCTCTCAAAAAGTCATGTTCAAATCTCATAGAAAGGAAGGCGTCCTATATCTTGGACCTCATACCATATTCTAAACTAAAAAAGGGAAAGCAGGGTAATCATAAGAGAAAATTATCTTCCCCTCTTTACTTTTTAGTCAATAAGATTCTTAATGTTAGCCAATCCCAAGACTTGGAATCCTTCTTTTCCATGCTCTATTCTCGGTCTCCCTTCAGGATCCAGATGCCCTATGTAGAAGTGATTTGTGCAATCCCAACCACTGGAAACTTGAACCCCTCAGGCTACTCCCTGAATACATGACAGAAAGAGCATGAACTTAATGTGATTGCATGAGTGGTCCACTAAAGATGGGCAGTAGGTAGATAGATTGTAGAAGATCCAACTTCAATGGTAGCTTCTGAGTACTATCATTCCTGTTTGGTATGTTAGATGCCTAATTCAAAGGTAACAGAAATAAAAGAGAACACTGGAATCCAGAACTCATGAACCTCATCATTCTATTGTGTTAATTTTCTCTCTCACAGACCATACAAATTCCTCGTGTCTTATAAACTGTGTCCGTCTGTGGGAATTATCAATATCCTTATATTCCTACAGAGATTAAATGTTACTTTAGAAATACTCACTGTGCAATTCTGAGTTATTATTATTATCTGAAATAAGCTAGCAACTTGCATAAGCACTTTTTCCCATGACCATACAGAGAGATATTTTTTTTTCAAATCAAGTCAACAAACGTTTATTAAGTACCTATTCTATACTAGGCCCTGTGCCAAGCACTGGGGATACAGTGAAAGGCCAAAACATTAAAAACAAGTCCTTGCTCTTGAGTTGCTCAGAGTCTAATGGGGAAGACAACATGGAACCAACTTTGTACAAATGACATATAAAGGATAAATTGAAGATAACATCAGAAGGAAAGAACTAGAATTAAGGGTATTTGAAAAAGATTTCTTGTAGAAGGTAGGATTTTAGCTGGGATTTGAAGGATATAATGGAAGGTAGGAGACAGAGATGAGAAGGAAGAACATTCCAGGCATAGCTGTCCACAGCCAGTGAAAATGTCCAGCATCTGGAGATGGAATATGCTGTTTGGGGAACAACTAGAAGACCAGTCTCACGTGATTTTTGAGTAGAAGGAAAGTAGTAAGGTTTAAGAAACTTTATAAGGAATTTTAAAAGCCAAACAGATTTTATATTTGATCCAGAAGGCAATAGTCACTGGAGTTTATTGAATATAAGGGGTGAATTGTGAATGACATGATCAGGTCTGTGTTTTAGGAAGATCAGTTTGGCAGCTAAATGGAAGATGGAAGAGAGATGTGGGGCAAGGTGACCAAATAGCAGGCTACTGTAATAATCCAGGAATGAGGTAAGAAGGAACTGTGCCATTGTTGTGACAATATTGGAAGGATATAGAAGACATGTTACTAGGTTAGAAACAACAGAGGAACATCTTATTTATCCAATATCTTGGGTTCAAATCTCTCCTCAGAAAGTTACAATTGTTATAACTATAAGCAAGTCATTTAATGTCTGAGACTCAGTTTCCTCATCTATTAAAAATGAACAATTGTACTTGGCACTGCCTCCTTCCCAGGCTTTTTGAGAGTAAAGTTTTATAAAGCTCAATGTACTATCAAAATGTGAGTGATGATGATGATGGTAGTGGTAGTGGTGGTGATTCCCAATAAGACTGGACTGTACCAAATAATATTTTTTCAAGAAATATGCTATTATTATCCAAACTATTCTACAGAGAACATCTTCTACTGCCTAAATAATTAGAGATAAAATTATAGATTTTACATATGTATATACATATTTATAAATTACAAATTTATAGAGACAAAAAAATTGTCCTACACATGGCTTTGTTACATCAGCACCTATAATTTTTTTTTTATATAAACTTGAGTTGTCTGGGATACAGGGAGCTATAAAGGAATTCTATGTAAAAGGAACAGTTGCAAATTATCATGATATCCCTGGAACAGGAACAGAAATTGGCTATTTTGACCATCATCGGGCTCTATTGCCATAGTAACTAGCTGTCAAGAAATTGATCAACAGCTCTAGGCTATTCCACATGTTAAGATGGCAGGATGGAATGAATTGACCAGTTGCCATCAAATCAATTGCTCTAAAATCAATAAGCAAGTATCTATCTAGGAAGCAATACAGACCTGGGCCTTAGGCAAGTAAGAGAGGCCTTCTCTCATTCATTCCTGCTTCAAACCCCTAAATTCAAATGTTTTAATTAGATTTCCAAGTGGTCTACATTAAATATAGTTGCCCGGTAATGTGGGTTTTCAGCTTGCCAAATGAAGAAACATAATCTAAAATGGCAATAGTATCACGGAATCTTAGATTTAAAATTGGAAGTGACTTTAGAGATCATATACTCCAACCCCCTCCTTTTGTATCCAAGAAAACTGCATCCAGCATTACAGAAATGAAGATAGAATAAAGGTCTGAACCAGGGGTGTGCTAGTAAACGTTTAAGTACAGTTAGGGAAGAAAAACATAACGTAAGCCTAACACACTTTTAAATTTAATCAGGATTACTAACATTTTCATCATCACTTTTTAAAGTCTAGACAATCAATAACAATAAATGAAGCCTTGAGTTGTAATATATGCCAATTTCAAGGTATAATTCTCATGCTGAAAATTTAACAATCAGCTCTCCTCCCATTAAATCAACTGGTTCCAGCATACCCCTACTTTGAAACCTGGTAAACCAACTTGAAATCCAATGCTCTTTCCAATATACTCTAATGCTTTTACATGAAGCATCTTGTTTGGACTACTGTTTTTCATCATTAACAGGAACACATCAGTCAGTTCCTCATAAAACCTGAGCCTTGCTCTCCTGGAGAAACAGTAGACACAGAAAGGGGAAATTATATATACACTCCTCTCCTGTGAAAATGAAACCTCCTCCTCTCTGTTAAACTGGGCTCAGTCTTCAAGATACAAAAAACAAACAATCCCAGGAATGCTGGAATAGAGGGGGAATGGAATGTATTTTTTCTATGTATTTTTTTAGGGCAGGTCAAATGGATTTTTGCATTTTTGCAGTGAAATGAAGAACAAGGTGGAGCAGTAATAGAAATGTAGAACTCATAAATAGCAGAGATAATGCCTACACAGCTTCAGCACAAAAGATCAGCAAAGAAGTATGAATGAATGTAAGGAAAAATAGATTCCAAACAGAAAGACTGAACTGAGGCTTTTTTTCCCCACTCAGTGTAATAAATGTTGATAATGGCTTCTTTGGCAGGCAACTAAGAAGCAGGGCATCTCAAGGTGGCAGTCCTCTCTTCACCAGAAAATAAATGGCACAGAGTCAGAGAGGATAAGTTACAGCAAATAAGCCTAAAACCAGACTTAATGTCTAAATGCAGTGATGCTGCTAAGAACTGACCATTGTCATTATCTCCAATATAAGTATTATGTGCTTCAACTACACTTAAAAAGCATCTTGTACCTATGGTTTCTGTTTTTAAGTCATTTTTCATAAGAGGTCCCAGAAGTACAATATAAACAAAGATGTCTCCAGCTATTCTCATTTTCCCCAATAACAGAACAAGAAGAATTTGATGACCTATAGTATAAAAGATTTAAGTTATACATCAGGAAGGGCTTATGGATTAGGGAGCGATATTTAAAGAATGTGTCCAGAGGGAAAATGATTAGGAGAAATGATTGATCCCTTTGAAATGTTTGCATTCCAGATGGAGAAAGAGAAAACATGTCCATCTACATATCTATATCTATACACACATACATAAATATATGGCAGGCACTAAGACAGGTCAGGAATCTCTCCAGTTGCATGAATGAGTGGTCTGTTTTCCTAATTCAATGTCAAAATTTGTGCCATGACAGAGGACTAGGTCCTCTGGTCACTAGGTTTTGGATCACCTGGTTGGTATTCTCATTGCAAATCTGATACTCTCTTTCTTTTGATCTGAGCCAAACAAATATTTTATGAGGAAACTAAAAAAGACATGCAAAAGGATTTTTTTTAATAAATGAGAAAAAATGTAAGAAATGCACATATATATATAGGATAATATGAGATTAACAAATAGGTTAGGTAATAAGATATGCATTTTAAGTAGCATAACAATATATGTAGAGTGAAAGGTATAGTAAGATGTACACATTTGAATCATAACTGAAGTATGTGTATATATATATGGTGTCATGAAATTCATAAGAGAGGTATGTATTTCAGGTGTGTTAAACAGGCATAATGCAAAGTACAAAATGAATGGTAGAGGGAGATGCAGAGAGGAAAGTGTAGAAATGTTATGTAAAGGCTGAAAGAATGTAATGGGATGTATAAGAAAAAAGTTGTAATCAGATGCAGAAATTGTACAGCAAAATAAAATGTGTATGTGGA
The DNA here is from genome assembly GCF_028372415.1 of Notamacropus eugenii. NCBI lineage: Eukaryota > Metazoa > Chordata > Mammalia > Diprotodontia > Macropodidae > Notamacropus > Notamacropus eugenii. The sequence continues at coordinate 40,561,794 of NC_092878.1, read as the reverse complement.
GTAGAAAGTAATGGTGTAATGAGGTGGAAATAAGGGAACAACTGAAATGTGTATGTTGAGCTTAATAATGTGTGCCTTACATACATATGCATATGTACATTATATATGTATGTTTATTATGGCGTACATATGCACATAGATATGTGCATTTGACATGGCTAAACACAATGCACATGCATATGCTACATTTGTAGATATACACCTACCTATCTATATCCAACCCTCAATGAATTTATGATGTCACTGATGTGGGTACTTCCTCCAGCAATGCATGTGTCTACCATCCTATGTGAATCTTGCTCATATTCTCACATAGCACCACAAAGGATACAGCTAAATTTCTGGGATTTGTCTATTGTAATCACATGGATACCAGTAGAGAACATCAGCTACCTGTTATCAATATCCCTTATTTTGGTACACGACTCACCCACCTTTGTTTTCTTTCTTTTTTTTCAAGATGCACATTTCTCTGGGGACACCTTATAAAATACAACATATTTGTACCCAAAATTTTACAGTCTCAGATGTTTCATCATGACAGAAAAGTGATTATAAATCTTTTTAATGTCATACCTAGTGGAATAATGTTCTATCAAGTTCTACCATTCTTGGAAGGCTTCAGGTGCAATCCTGACAAAGATTTATCTGATTCCTGAGGATCAGCCTTGTTAAGAAAGATTCATGGTCAACAGTCTTTGGTAATGAATTTGATAATGAATTCTTTGGCCACTGAAGTAGATACACAATGCACATACACACACATATTCTTGCCTCCAAATTTTAAAACATCAATTATCCATATGCCATATTAGAGAAGCTGGCTAACATTTTAGTCACCTTTTAAGCAAAATTCCATGTTATTTTCCAAGATGTTTGAAGCAACTGACAGCTACACCAATATTTTGTTAAGGTATCTATCTTTCTCAAAGCTTTTAAACATTGACTATTTCCTTCTTTTATATTATTTGCCAATTTTCTGGATGTGGGATGAAACGTCAGAATGATTTATATTTGTATCTTATTATTGGTGATTTAGAGTAATCTTTCAAATGGTTATTAAAATATGTCATTTTTCTTCTGAGGCTTTGCATCCTTTAACCACATATCCGTTAAGGAAAGTCGTTCTGTCATATATATTAAGTATATATGTATATGTATATGTATATATGTATTCATTTCCTGTATAACTTGGACACCAAATCATTGTCAAATATACATACATACATATATATGTATATATATACATGTGTGTATGAGTGTGTATATATGCATGCATGTATACATGTATGTATTGCATTTTCTTAACCTAACAACACTTTTACTTCTTATGTTACCGCTGATGGCTTTTTGGCATAAAATTTTTTCAATTTCATGTAGTTGAAGCTGTATTTTAGCTTTTGTAATAGCCTATATTCCAGGGTGGGGAACCTGTAGCCTTGAGGCCACATGTGGCCCTCTATGACCTCTAGTGCAGCCCTTTGATTGAAGCCAAACTTCACAGAACAAATCCCCTTAATAAAAGGACCTGGAAGGTACTTTTTTAACTTCTTTGGTTAAAATTCCTTGGATTCTCCCTCTAGTCACAGATGTGAAATATACATGATCTCATTTTCTTTCATATGTTTTGTAAAGTTTATAGCCTTTTCTTTTAGATTATATCAGTTTTGAATGTATTGTTGGTTTATGGTATAACATTCTAGTCCAAGCCTAATTTCTGTCAAAAATATTTTGCAGGATTCCCAGCATTTCTTATTAAACAGGGGATTTTTTCTCATTATTTGCATGTTTGACTTTATCAAACATCTTAATGTCCATTTTAACTAGAAAGTTCTGTAAATATGCAAAATGGATAAGATCAGACTAGAGAAGAATTTCTAAGGCTTTCAAGAGGTAGAAGTGAAGATGGAGCACATTTTAGGCAAGAGGTACAGTCTATGATAACATACAGACTAAGAAGAGAGTATGATGTATGCAAATAGGCCAGTTTGGCTAGAATGATTAGTGCTCATAGGCCCTTAACCATCTATTTTTTGTTTCAACCCCCTAAACTCATTGATTCCAATTAGATTTCCAATCAGTCTACATATAGCAAGTATATTTTCCTGATGACATGCAAATGCCTAGCTAGTCAGTGAAGCAAGAGGGGAGGATCAGGAGAGTGGAAAATGTCTGAAATGATACGTTAGAGTCAGATTGTGATGGGCTTTAAATGACATATAGGGTATATCTTTTAGGTAACAGAAGTCTATTTTAATTTCTTGAGAGCAAGAGTGACATGGTCAGATGTGTTCTTCAGGAAAATACTATGGAATATGGATTAAAGATGGAAGAGACTTCAGGCAGAAACACCAATTAGGAAATATTGCAGTACTGCAGGAGAGAGGTGATGAGTGTCTTTACTAAGATAATGGCTGAATGAGTGAAGAGAAAAGAATGGGTGATAGATGTGCTGTGAAGGAAGAATCAACAAAATTTGACAAGTGATTAAATATAGGTTAAGAGTGAGAGTAAAAAGTCTCAATTGACTCTGAGGTTGTAGACCTGCATGAGTGGAAGGATAATCTTCCGCATAATCAAGTTGTTTTGTTTTGTTTTTTTTTCATTTTCTTGATTCTACTCCATTTCTGGTTTCCTTAAAGCCAAACATGTGTCAAAGATAACCGCTTTTGCTTATCTTATCATGGATAGGGTCTTTTTGTAGTTCGGCACACATCTGCCACTTTTCATTGACAAATGGAGCTTAGAACTGATGGCCTCTAATAACTGTTTTATCTTCATTGTGGCCACAATCTTCTTCCTACCCTGTAAAGGTGCCTCCTGGAGAGTTTCTCAACAAGAAGAATGGTTCCAAAGTGACCAGAGAAAAAGAAAAAAAAGACAAAACACCATCCACCATTCTTAAGAGCCTCTTGAATCTCCAAAATACTAGAAGTGAAGTTGTTGTTCAATCATGATGTCCCATTCATCATGACCCTGTGGACCATACACACCAACACTGCCTATGGTGTTTTCTTGGCAAAGTGATTTGCACCATTTCCTTCTCCAGTGGATAAAGGCAAACAGAGGTTAGATGACTTGCCCAGGGTCACACACCCAGTGCTCTATCTACCAAGACACCTAGTTGGCTCCACTTGAAGAACCTGAAAACAATGACTGCTTTTGAGGTTGGAAATTTACAACCTATGCAATTCAGTTCATATGTATTAGGCACTTACTGTGTTCTTTACACTAGGCAAAGCACTAGGAATACAAATAAGAAAAAGAAAGATATTCCCTGCCTTCAAGGAGCTAATAGAGGAAGATAACATTATAAATAGGAGCTTAAAAGTGGGGAGGGCATTGATGCTGGGACATGATGTTCCCTGGAGTCTAAATTAAGCAGATCTGTTGATGAAAAGTGAAGAGTTTTCAGGAAAATTCTAAAGGTTCAGAGCTCTCTATAAAGGAAAAAGGAAATAGCTAGGTTGCTCGGTAAATGGAACTCTGGTCCTGGAATCAGGAAGACCTGAGTTCAAATCACAAGAAGTCAGACAGGACTGATTGACTAAATAACAAATAAAGGAAGACTTTGGTAGGAGTTTAATACTTTACCCTCCAGCTCTCTAATCAGAGGCGAGGGGCCAATAAGGAGATGAGAAAGTGTTGAGTATTAAAAATTCAATCAACAAGCATGATGAAATTTCTGGTGATCAGATCTGGGTGGATCTTCATGTTCTGTAGAGTCCACACTAAGCAGAGTTACTGATGGAAAAATGGAGAGTTACCTAGGCCATAACAATAATTATTAATCTTTTCTCTTACATTTTTACTGTTCAGTTGTTTTAATTATGTTCAACTCTTGGTGAACGCATTTGAGGTTTTCTTGATAGGGACAATGGAGTGGTTTGCCTTTTCTTTCTCCATCACATTTTGCAGATGAGGAAACTGAGGGAAACAGGGCTAAATGACTTGACCAGGTTACCCAGCTTTTAAGTGTCTGAGGGTAGATTTAAACTGAAGTCTTCCTGACTGCAGACCCAATGCACTGTGCCACCTAGCTACTCCTTTTCCCGTTACTAATAGGAACTATTTCATATTTCTTGTTTAGAAGTCATAAAAACTTTTCATATAATGTTTTAATTTGTTCTGGGCTTTCACGGGAAAATGTTTTAAGTAGAAAGTGATTGCTATAAAAATAAAACAGATCCAAGTTTCAGACCTGGCTCATAATAGAATTTTTACCAAAAAGGAAATCAGAAAATATTAATAATAATAATAATAATAGAAATGCTGTAGAGTTGTGGTTTCTGTGGGAAAAATAGCTGGGAAAAAATCAGTATACAGAATAAAATTGTCACCTTTCATCCCAGGATGCCACAGACAGCAAAAAGATAAGATGACTAGTCTCTGCAATGACTGCATGGGAGAAGGGAGAAGAAATTCCAGTTAAGCAAGTAGTCTGAGAAAAAGCACAAGCTGAGAAGTGAAGGAGAAAGAAGTGACTGTAGGAATGTCTAATGAACAAGAGTACTTAATGGGCTGGTTGGAGACTTTGAGACAAATCTTTTGGATTCTGATCTTGGATATGATATTGAAGAGATTTCTAGACTTGAGGTCATCACTTAGGCTTTGTGATCATTTGATAACAGCAAATATGTATCTATAGAGATGTTCAGTCCTTGGCTAATTAAAAAGTGAGAGATCAGCTCAGAGAGATGGATGAAGGTGACAGCCAGGTTCTAAGGGCTGAAGAACAATGAGCTGAGAGAAGAGGAAATGTTAGTAGAAATTTCTCAGAAGAAAAACCAAGGAAGCAGCAAGAAAATAAGGAGGGCTGTAGGAGAGCTAATGGGAATGTGAGTTTTCTGAAAAAGAAAGGAAAGAAAACCAAGAGATGAAAGCACAATTGGAGAGAAAAGGACATGGAACTATTATAAATATAGACAGTCAGAAGATCTAACTTTTCTTTGCCATTAACTACATGACCTTAGTCAAGTCATTTAACTCTTCTAGGCTTGAGTAACCTCAATGGTGAAAAAAGGAGAATGATCAAGGTGTCTCTAACATCTCATTCAAATCTAATACTCTATTATTCTGTGATTCTCCAAAGTTAGTTCTTAGGGACAACAAGGAGCCAAAAATCTTGATATTTAGTTGAGTTGCTCATGAATTGCCTCCTCCTCATCCAATGACTTTTAAAAAAAAATTCTTTATTTTTCGGTTGTGGAATAAAACAAATATAACATAATATAATAAAAAAAATAATTCCACATGAAACTGCAAATCTATTATATACTATATATATATATGCTATTCCTGTTAAATAAATAATAAAGTTATCATGTAAATTTCTTTTTTTCCTTTGTTTTTTCTTCTCCCTTCCACTCTAGAGATGGTTACCATTAGACACAATCATGTATATACATACACATACGTATACGCACACACATATATATGTATATATGTATATACATACATATATATAATTATTTGATACATTTTCTATTTATCCACTAACTTTTGATTACTACCTGGCTCTCCTGCTATTATGCAAGATCAAAAGTTGCAGAGGTAGGAAAGTACGGGAAAGTCCTGACAACATCCAATATTTGTTTAATTTTTCAAGGCATTCAAGGTTTTTATACATCAGAAAAAAGGGAGGAAAGTCCCTGCCTTCAAAGAGTTACATTCTACAGGAAGTATACAACTAATATGGAAAGTACGTACAAACTAAAAATAAAATTATTTCATGGCAAGACCGTCACCAACTGGAGGCAATCAGAAAAGGTTTCCTATAGGAGGTGGTGATCTGAGTCCTAAAAAGAGCTAGGCACTCTGAGAAGTAGAGTGCTAAAACATATGTCTGTCTAAGTTTCCTAGAAGGTAAGAAGAAGCAGAGTATAGGGGATAGGGCATTGAACTTGGTAATCAGAAAAATCCACATTCCAAACCTACCTCACACATTTATTATCTGTGGGGCCATGGGCAAGTCATTTGACCATTTTTCTGGCGTATATAATAAGGAGGTGTTGTACTCAATAGTCTCTAAGGTCACTTCCAGCCAAGGTGTGCTACAGCCAGCTAGAAAGGGACTTATGACTTTCCTATTATTTGTCCAGACCAGGGGTATCGATCTCAACTAGAAATGAATCTCTGTTACCATATAGTCACTTAAAAAACACAAATTAACGTTATATAGCTTTGGCATTTCCATTGACTAGCTGTATGGTACTAGGCAAGTTATTTTACTTCTCCAGGCCCCAGTCACAGGTATAAATTGTATTTTCATTTATTTTGATAAACATTTCTCAATTACAGCTTATTCTGATTTGGACTATGTTCAGGAGTTTTGCAGGCTTCCAATTTGATAGAGAAAGTATTAACATAAATTAAATTTAAAACTATGTTTTGCATACTTTTTTAAAGCAAGCATTATTAAATATTTGTCAACACATGCCTGGTTCAACTCAAGCTTTCCACTTAAGTTGTATCTGCCTCATAGAATATAACTCGAGGGCAAATTGTTGTCCATTTATTCTTTCCTAAGTCTACGGAATCTACCAGAGAAATTGAGACACTAATACATCATTAGTGAAGCTGTGAATCTATCTAACCATTCTGGAGAGTAACTTGAAAACACGGCCTAAAGGCTATAAAACTGTGCATACTTTTTGATCCAGAAATAATACTACCAGGTCTGTATCCCAAATGGACTTAAAAGGTAGAAGGGGGGAGGACTCATATGTGTGAAAATTTATAGCTCCTCTTTTTGTGGTGGCAAGGAAATAAAAATTGAGGGGATGCTCATCAGTTGGAGAATGACTTAAAAAATAATGGTACATGAATGTGATGAAATTTTATTTTTCTTGTTCAATCATTCAGTGATATCTGGCTCTTCAGGACCTTGGACCATAGCAGGTCAGGCCCTTCTATTCTCCATTATATTCCAAAATCTGTTCAAGTTGATGTTCATCGTTTCCATGGTACTATCTATGCATCTCATCCTCCACATTCTTCTTTTCGTTCTGCCTTCAATTTTTCATAACATGAGGATCTTTTCCAATGATTCCTCTCTTCTCAGCATGTGGCCAAAGTATTCAAACTTCGGTTTCAGTGTTTGACCTTCCAGTGAATGGCTTGTATTAATTTCTTTAAGTATTGACTTCAGTGCTCTCCAAGGGACTCTCAAAAGTCTTCTCCAGCACCACAATTTGAAAGTGTTGATTCTGTGACACTCAACTTTCTTTATAATCCAACTCTCACAATCATACATTGTTACTGGAAAAGCCATAGCTTTAACTATATGGACCTTTGTAGCAAGGTAGCGTCTCTGCGTTTTAGTATGGTTAGATTAGTATGCTGTGCAGTTCCTTCCAAGGAACAAGCATCTTTTAATTTCATGACTGTGGTCACTGTCTGCAGTGATCTTTGGTTCCAAGAATATAAAATCTGACACTGCTTCCATTTCTTCTCCCTCTATTTGCCAGAAAGTGATGGGCATGTTGCCAAATTCTTAAGAGTTTTGTTTGTTTGTTTTATGTAAAGCTTCAAGATAGCCTTTAAACTCTCCTTTTTCACCCTCATCAAGAGGCTTTTTATTTTTTCTTCTCTTTCTGCCATCAGAAAGGTATCATCTGCATATTCATATATGAGATTGTTGATATTTCTCCTGGCAATCCTAATTCTAGATTTTGATTCCTTCAGCCTGGAATTTTCCATGATGTTAAATAAGTGAAATAAAATGACAACAATATATAACCTTGTTATAATCCTTTTCCAATCATAAACCAATCAATTGTTCCATGTTTGTTTCTATGTGTTCCTTCTTGGACCATATACAAGTCCCTCAGGAGACAAGTTAGATGTCCTGGTACTTTCATCTCTTTGAGGATTTGCTACATTTTGTTGTGATCCACACAGTCAAAGACTTTACTGTATTCAATGAAACGTAAGTTGATTTTTTTCTCTTTGGTGTTCTGTTGCTTTCTCCATAATCCAAAAAACATTTGTGGTTTGGTTTCTAGGTCCTCTGTCTCTTGGAAAACCAGCTTGCTTTTCTGATAATTCTCACTTCACAGCTTAGTTTGCAAAATCTTAAGTATAATCTTCCTGGCATGTGGAATGAGCATAATTGCTTGGTAATTTGAACATTCCTTGGCATTTTCTTTTTTTAAGATTGGGGCATAAATTGATCTTTTTCCAATCCAGTGACCATTGTAGAGTTTTCCAAATTTGCTGGCATATTGAGTGCAGCACTTTAACAGTATTGTCTTTTAGAATTTTAAATAGCTCAGTTGGAATTCCATCACCTCCACTAGCTTTATTGTTAGTAGTGCTAAGCAAATCATCACAGTTATTGGTAATGTTAAGATCTCTGTTTTATAGTTCTTGTATAAGTATATTCTTACCATTTCTTCTTAATTTCTTCTGTTAAATTGCTACCATTGTCATCTTTTATTATGTCCATTTTTGCATGAAACTTTCCTTTGACATATCTAATTTTAAGAGATCTCCTGTCTTTCCCATTTTATTATTTTCTTCTATTTCTTTGAATTGCTCATATAAGAGAACCTTATTTTTCTTTGGTATTCTCTAAAATTCAGCATTTACTGGATATATATTTCCCTTTCACTTTCTCTTCCTCCTCAGCTATTTGTGAAGTCTCCTCAGATAGCCATTCTGTTTTCTTGCTCTATTTCACATTCATAAGTGATGCTATTTGGGTCATACTTATATGATTTAATTGTTTTCCTAACTTTCTTCAGTTTAAGTCTGAATTTTACAATACGATCTTGAGCTCCTGGTCTGAGCCACAGTCAGTTCAAAGTCTTGTTTTAACTGACTATATAGAGTTTCTCCACCTTTGGTTGTAAAGTATATATAGTCAATCTGATTTCAATACTGACCTTATGGTGATGTCTATGTGTTGAGTTGTTGCAAAAGTGTTTGTTATGAACAATAAGTTCTTTTCACAAAACTCTATTAGTCTTTATCCTGTTTCATTTTGTACTGCAAGGTCAACTTTGCCTGTTATTCTAATTATCTTTTGATTTCCTAGTTTAGCATTCCAGTCTCCTATGATGAATGTGACATCTGTGTGTGTGTGTGTGTGTGTGTGTGTATGTGTATTATTTCTAGATGGTTTTGGTCTTCATAGTACTGATCAGCTTTGGTTTCTTTGGCATCAGTGTTTGGTTGGAGCATGGACATATATTACTGTGATGTGGAACTGTTTTTCTTGGATTCAGATAGATGTAATTCAGTCATTTTGGGGATTCTGCCCCAGTATTGCTTTTCTTACCCTTTCATTGACTTTCTTCTTAGGAATTCTTACTCACAGTAGTATATGTAGTGAACATCTTAATTAAATTCACCCATTTTCATCCATTTAAATTCACTGACACTCAAGATGTCAATGTTTAATCTTTCCATTATATTTTTGACATATCTAGCTTACTTTGCTTCATAGAGCTTACATTCCAGGTTCCTATGCAATAGAAATCTTTACAGCATTGGACTTTGCTTTCATCACCAGACACCTTCACAGTAGAGCTTCTGCCTTTGGCTGAGCTACTTCATTAATACTGGAGTTGTCTTGTAGTTGTCCTTCATTCTTCCCAAGTAGTATATTGGATACATTTCAGCATGAGAATCTCATCTTCCAATGATATCTCTTTTTATCATTTTAGTACTATCCATGAGATATTCTTGGTAAAGATACTGGAGTAGTTTTCCATTTCCTTCTCCAGTGGATCACCTTTTGTCAGAACTCTTCACTATGACCTGTCTCTCTTGGGTAACCTCAAAATATAAAATATTCAGAGTAACAGAAGACCAAATAGTGGTCTGAAATAATCCATTCTTGAAAGAAGAAAATAGAAATATTTGTAAAGGAACTATAAAAGAAAAACAATCAAAAGTAACTTTTGGTCCTGATGGATTCATAGGATAATTCTATCAAATTTCTAAATAATAATTTGTCCATATGCTGCATAAATTATTCTCAAAAGCTGAGGAAGAAAGCAAACTAACAGAACACATTTGATGAGACAAATAACAAAACAGGAACAAAGAAGAATTACAGGTCAATATTATTAATGAATGTTGATTTAAAAATTTTAAACAAAATCTTGTCCAACAGAGTATAGATATTTATCCATGAAATTATTCATTGTGATCATGTTGGATTTAGACTAGGGATGAAAGGATCATTTGCATTAGGAAAAATCAAAATAGCTGATCCTATTAAAAAGTAAAACAACCCAAATCTCATGATTGTCCCAATAGATACAGAAAAAGTCTTTGACAAAGAACAACACTCATTTTTGCTAAAACAAAACAAAATTAAAAAAAAACCCTAAAGTATAGATGGAAAGGGATCTTTTATTTAAAATTTTTAATTAATTTCTTAATCATAAATAAATTTTTACTGATGTCTTTTGTTTCTTGTATCATCATAGCTATCTCCAGTATCCTCTCCGCTCTACCTCTCAGAAAGCCAGTTCATATGAGGAATAGTACTTTTTAAAGAAGAAAAGTCAGCACAATCAATCAATAAATTAAAAAAGGTTGAAAATCTATGTATTATGGACCACCTACAGAACTACTACCTCCTCAACAGTGTAGGTTGGGGGTGTCTTCTCATATCTCTTAATCTGAATTATACTTGATCTTTCTACTTTTGCTACATTCATTTTGGATGTTTTGGTATGTTATTGTTCTTTCTAGTGGCATTTTTATAGTTACTGTATATATTATTTTCTTGGCTCTACTGACTTCCCTCTACATCCATTCATGTAAATCTTCTGCTTCTCTGTATTCCTCACCTACATTATTTCTTCCAGCACAGTACTATTCCATGACATAATATACCACAATTTGTTTGTGGCCTAGTTGGTGAGCATCTACTTTCTTTTCAATTCTTAGCTATCATACTCAGCTGCTATAAATATTTTGAAGTATATGAGAACTTTCTCCTTTTTGATGGATTCCTTGGGGTAAAAGTCCAGTAACAGTCTCTGAGTATGTGTGCTATATGAGCCCTTCTTAAGTTGGGTATTTAGAAGACAAAGGCTGTTCTCAATGTCAGTGGCATGAACATGTATCTTTTATATTGAACTCTTTACGTGTAGCCCCAGGTCAAGGGAAGGCAATGTGTAAGGTAGGCAAAATAACCCTCTCCTGCATTTTCTCAATACAAGTGTGACGTTTAGAAGTTTTGAGAGACAATTTCTGAGTAATTAATCATTTTATTAATAATAATAGTATATTACCAATAAAATGGGTCAGTGACACTCTTGAATGCCAAAGATGAATCATAGTGGTGGGCTCACAGTTTATATATCTTGGGCAGAGTGGATATTCCTGAGGGTGGTAATCAACTCTGATTGGTTGAGAGAGAATGAATATTACAATGAAAGGTGGCCCTATTATAATGAGAGGCTCAGGGAAATGTAACTTTGATTATGCCATTTACTTCTAAATTGCCCAGCCTTGAGGAATCTAATTAAATAATTTATATCCCCCTTCTAAGTCTGAGCAGAAGAAAATGGGCCAGAGTTTCACCTTGAATTTAATTCCTTATGAGGTTGAGTGAGATAGCAATACTTAGACTGGGAAGAATGTTAATCCTATCTGCTATCATTAGACCTGTCCTACTAAGCCTTAAAATGAGGACTTTAGGAAAAAGGGGTGAATGCTGGATCTCCCCAAATCACTGGTTATTAGTAATTATTTTTCTCAGCAGGAATTAGACAAGCCACAATTTTATTTTTAAAAAATCAAAGTATAGTACTGGACAGAGAACATGAGTTCAGGTTAACACAAAGTTCCTTCTGAAAGTCATCTGCATCAAAGTCATGGGGAAAAAAAAGACAAGTCTTTAAAAGTACCACATATAGAACAAGAAAGAGATTGTCCAAATGGAAGAACACTTGGACGAGAATTTGATCCATGGTATCAGTGTTTGCACAAAGATAACAAAGAATAAGAGGAGACACGAAATCCATTTTGGATAAAAAAAGATGTTATCCTAGAAATCTGCAAGGGAAAGGAAGATATTATCATCTGCCCCAGATGGTACTATTTAGCTAAGAAAACAAGTCAGAGAAAACACAAAGTTAGAGTATTGATAGAGAAAAAGTTAGATTTTTTTCATCCGTTCAAACAAAAACAATCTTTATGTGTCATGATCTGCAGCTCTCAAGTTTTCGTCAGCATGCGTGTTTCATCACATGCATGATTTCTGCAAAAGTTCTATGTAAATGAAGAAGATTATGCCAGGATGTATCATACAGCTTCATCCAGTTTGCAAATAATTGAACAAGATTTCATCTCTATATCTGACCTCCCAGAGTTATTCAAAACTGAAGTTTTTCACAAGTGTTTTTGTATATCTTGTCCCCATGCTTTTAATGCATTTCTTCCTCTTCTCTGCCTCAAAGTATACCTACTTAAAAAAAAAAAACACACAACTCAGATGTGAATTTTTATACAAGGCCTTTTCTAATATCTTCAGGAATTAACACTCCCTTCATGCTAAAATTACTCTGAATTATTTTGATTGGATGTTGTGCTTACTTATTACATTCGTGCAAGCTCACTGAGGCAGAAATTTTCATTTTTTGGTTTTTACATGTCCAGAGTCAAACACATAGTAGGTAATTTTGCACACAGCTGACACTTAAAAGTTTACTGAATTTAAATGAATTGAATAACAAAAGTTAGATCAATAGAATTACATGTAGGGTTGTTATACTTTGGGGACTACATAATGAATAAAGATTAGGAATGACACCCCAAACAATCCTTGATCTGTTTGAAGAGCTAAGTAATGAATTGCTCTGTTATTTCCTTCTCTAGCTTATTAATGCTGCTCTTGAGCTTTTGAATATACAAAGGTACTCTCTGAGCATCTGGAGATAAGCAAAGAATAAGTTTGTGCAAAGGTCAGGGTTTGGGGAAAGTGGATCAACAATGTCAGACTTGAAAATGGGCTGGGAGGATTCATCAAAATTATGAGAAAATTTGGGCAATTCTTCTAAAGTATCATTTACAGAGCCAGAGGAAAATTGGCTAGATGGGAGAGGACCTGGAAGAGAAGGTTTCTCTGTGTCTTCATAATTTAACTACAAAATACGAAATATTTCTTTTGTATTGGTATGCTTATTCACAAATAATGTTTTCTATTAACACATATTAGAAGGAAAAAATACATATGGAAGTGACTGAAAAAAAATTGGTTTGCCTCTGCAATGTGTTTGATAATCTTATAATGAACCTGATAATCAAGAGGACACTCATTTCTGTATGTGTCCTCTAATGATAGGAAGGTGGAGAGGAGAGAGTGGTGGGAGGAAAGGGAGAGAGAGAGAGAGAGCGAGAGCGAGAGAGAGAAAGAGAGAGAGAGAAAGAGAGAGAGAGAGAGAGAGAGAGAGAGAGATACCAAAAATAAATTATTGACAGCAGATATGACACATCAGAGTGTTTGCATATGTTTCTGTATATGGAACCAGGGAATCTGCTTTTGGCCTTATGCTAGTTTAACAGTTTTTATCAGTGACTTAGGTAAAGATAGAGATGACAAACTCATCAAATTTGCAGATGACACAAAGATTATGATAGCTAACATACTGGAGAAGAAAGTCAAGATTTTAAAGGATTTTGAGAGCTTAAAATGTTTGACTGAATTCAGCAAGATGAAATTTAATAAGATATATGCAAAACCTTATACTTGAGTTAAAAAAAATCAATTTCCGAGCAAAGATTGGAGAGAGTGAGATAGCTAGATGGAAATTCCTTTGGGAAAAATCTGGGGCCTTTAGTGGACCAATAGTTCAATATGAATCTACAGTGTGATAGAGGAGTCCATTTTTTTAAAGAAGTTAATGAAATATCAAGGTGCATTAAAAGGATATAATATTCAGGAAAAGGATAGTGATAGTTCTAATGAACTCCATCAGGTCAGGCAACATCCAGATTTTTGTGTTAATTTCTGAATACCACATTTTCATAAAGACAATTGAAAGTCTGGAAAATACTAGAGGACAGAAAGCATGCAAATGAATGGCTTTGAAATCATGAATTACAAAGAGTACTGGAAGGAAATGGAAAAGCTTAGTTCAAGGGGAAAAAAGATAGGTAGGTAATGGTAGCTATCATCAAGTATTTAGAAAGATGTTTTATGGAGAAGGAATTGGCCTTCTTTTTTTGAATCTCACCTCAGATGTGACTTAGAACAACTCTCTTAACCTTCAGTCTCAGTTTCCTATAAAATGAAGTTTATGATAGCACCAGTCTCACAGGTTTCTTGTGGTTATCACAAGAAGTGCCATAGGTAAAGGGTTTGGGTAAAGCTTAAAGCAATTTAATGTGTGTATATACACATACATACATACACATATATCTATATATGTATACATGTGTATACATATATACATATGCTATATAAATATATAAAGCTATTATTAATAGTATTGACATGAAGAATATCTTAATACTTAGAACTTTTAGAAAGGTGAATGGGTTGTGGAATGGGTTTTCCCTCAAGAGAACAAATGCTTAAAGATGAAGAAATTATTTATATCCAACCAATGTCAGTTCATTGAAATCCACTTCATCATTGGTTCTTTAGTGAACATTGTCAGCAATTACTTGGCTTCTTTTTCAGCAGTCCTTAAGATATATGAAAACTGCAATTTATTCTTGATTCAGTTCATGTTAGGACTTTGGATCTTTTCCAGATTATCCATATTCTTGCAAAAATACAACAGCTAAAACTGGATAAAATATTCTAATAATTATTTGATGCAATATATTTTGCTATCATACTGACATTTCTCAGAGCAATCCTAAATTGTAAATTCATATTTGGCTTATGGAAAATGTGACTTTCAAGTGTACGATAAATTTTCTTCATTCTGTACTTTTCACATTGGATTGTTACTCCTTGTTTTACTTAGCCTTTAGAATTATTCTTTTCTTTTATAAGATTTTTCCCAATCAAGTTAGTATAGTCCAGATCTGACTTAAGCTAGTCTGAAGGTTCAAATTAGGGCCTGGAAAAAAGTGAATAACTCATATCATGTAATAATTTAACAAAGGAAGTCTACTTAGCAATAATATAGAAAGTGTACTCAGAAAGGGTGCAGCATTGATTGAGCGTTATTTCCCTCCCTCCATATTTACTAGGGTAACAGGTCAGAAGAATGTGTTAAGCTTAAGAGAGTAGTTCCAGACACTTTATTCATTGGCTTTGCATCTATACAACCAGGAATCTATGCTAATGGTTCAAACCAAGCACTCTATGATAATTACATCTTAAGAATGGTTTCAATTTCTTTCAAAGAAAGATAGTCTAACCTGACAACTTTTATATATAATAAAACTCCAACATTTCCCTTCCCAGCTTCCTACTTCTTGTTTATTTATTTCCACCTTTCATTTTTTTTTGGTGGCAAAGAAATAAAAAATAAGAGAATGCCCCCCAGTAAGATAACTGAACAAATTATGGTGTATGAACATGATGAAATTCTATTGTGATGTGAAAATTATGAAGGTCACAACTTCAGAGAAATTTGGAAAAATGCATGTGAACTGATATAGATTGAAGTGAGCAGAAACAGAATATTTCATACCATCGCATCATTACTACAAACTTGAGCAAATGTAAGATTTTTATAAAGCTGTGAAGAATTAAATGAACAGAACCAGGAGAAAAAAATTATATAATTGCAATGTTATAAAAACAAACAATTTGGAGATCTGTAAGAGTTATCATCAATCAATAATCACTCATGATTCCACAGGGCAATAATTCCAGTAGTACTTACTGCACAGGTTTCAAATGAGAATGATAACATTATAAAGTTCCTTGAAAACCTTAAAACATAATGTAAATATAAATTATTGTTACAATGCCCTTTTTTCTGTTGTAATCATATGTATCATTATCAGACTGATCTTACTAAAGCACAACTCTGATTCTATCACCCTCTTTTCAAAAAATTGCAATAGTTCCCTTTGGGAAAATGTCAATTTCCAATTTGAAGAGAAAGAGAATGAAAGTGTGTTTGTATTTTAACATGATACTGTTTTGTTTTGTTTTTAATTATAAGGAGGTAGTGTGGTATAACAGAGAGAAGGCTGGTATTGGAAAGATTCAAATCCTACTTCTCGCGTACACTGAAAGTATAATCCTTTTACAAGTTAGAACCTCTCAGTCTATTTATTAGATAATTCTCTACAACTATAAATTGAAGAGAAGGTACCTACCTGCATTTGTAGAGGGAGTTTCAACTAGGAGTTCCCTACATCACTGAAATCACAGGTTATGTCAATATCCTTTACGTAATTACCATACATTATCGGGAAGTGAAGATGTACTCCAAGGGAGGGTCCAATGAATCATGTCTCTGAATTCAAGAAATGATTGTTTTCTTAGTTGAGGACTAAGGAAACCCTCCATATTTATAGGTCATCTGCCTACTTGGAGTAGCATAGGATAGATCCACCTAAGAGTCAAATATAAAACCATAGACCAAGGAAGTCTGGGAAAACAGTAGCGATTAGAATTGTATGTGTGAAAAATGAAATGGTGTGGAGAAGGAGCTTTCACTTAGATCACAATACTTGAAACCTACACGGTATAGGTGAATTTCCCCCCCCCCCTTTTTTTAATCCTGAACTAGTTTTAAATTCAGTTTCAAAATGTGTAATTGTCTTTACTTTCACACTTCCTAGGATCTTGTTAGCACTTATAATTGGCACATTTTACCACAGCCTAGTTCCAGCTAGTGTTTGTCAACTTAACTAAGACCTAAGTCCAGCAGTAGGTAGATGGAGTACAGAGAAATACTGCCATGTTTTTTCAGTTGCAAGCTTTAAAAATACAGCTATTAACTTCTAAATAAATGTCACTCAAAAGCAATCTCTTGACTTTTTCTTACATGGCAAGCAGATTACCTTTTGAATTCTCCATTTCAAACCTCCCCCTTTTCTTTCGCTACCTGAACAGTAGAAGAGTCTCTATCAGGATCTGTCAACACAGAATGCCTCTAATCATGGTTTCCACTTTATGGATAGGTAACATAAATAGATTGATATGGATTGTAAAATCTATTTTAAAGGATCTGTTTCTTAATGTTCAAGAAAGGAGCAAGCATTTTCCTTTATAAACATATTTTCAGTTCATTTTTTTAAACTCTTGCTTCATCGCTTCTAGGAATTCTCATTGAATTTGTGCCCAAACTGTGTTTTAATTTGAGGTTTTGCTTGTATATGTTTTGGAGTAATTCACTTTTTCTGGGTTTGTTTCTTGAGTGTCCTTGTCACCATAATAGAATTTTTTGGTGAAATCTTTTTTTGTTTTCTTATTCTTCCTATCTGCTTCCTGACTTCAGACTTGATATTAAGACCAGGATTTATGTATTTCTAAAGGGAATGTCTGAGATGGCTTTACTCTTATTATCATGGGGGTATTCAAAATTATATTATTCATTTATCTCATGGAAAGTTCAAGCTAAGAACTTGCATGCCTTCAGTCTTCCCAAAGTGGTCTGATCTAGGAAAAAGTCTGCTTACTATCTCCCTGTACTGAGCTTTGAAAGTTCCTTATGTAGACTTGGGTCTGAACAACACACTTGTGGACTTGCCATGATTGTAGTTAGTTCCAGTAGTCTGAACTTAAACTCTGTCAGCAAAGTGGAAAACAACTGGTTCAGAGTGACAGAATTAAAACTTCCCATTGATCAGAGATCCTTGTCCTGATTCTTTTTAAGCTTCAAAATGGACTGGAAGTTGGAACTGAGACCCCATATCATGCTCCCAAACCTTATCTTCTTTTTTTAAAAGTAACCATGCCTAGTTTTTTTAGATGATCCTAGTTCTTTCAATTAATGGCTTTGGCATGAAAAGTATCATATCTATCAAAGGTCCTCTACCATCCTAGGTGTCCTCTGGATACTCTCTCTCTTCTCAATATACTTAAAACTATGACACCTGGAACTGAACACAAACTCCAGATGAGGTCTCTTAAGGGCATATTCCTGAGGGTCTAACCCTATCTCATTCCTAGGATCTTTGCTTCTCAATATAGCCCAAGACTGCATTGGTGGGTTTTGGTTGCCATATTTCCCTTGACTCATATTTACTTTGAGGTTCAACAATCCCACTACTCAAATAACTTTTTACTTCAACTTTTTTAAACTAGTAAGAGCTCTTTGATCACCCAAAATTAGATAATTCATCATTCTTCAAATGTGAATTTCCCCACCTTGGCACCTTCACTGATACTGTTCTTCTGATTGAAAAGTTCTCACTTCTCATCTCTGCCAATCACCTTTCTACCTGTTCTTCAAGGCTCAGCAAAAAAAGGGAATTGGTCCATGAGTAAAAGTGGTCTTTCCATCCTTTGAGTTCTTTCTACACTTTTTTTTTATCGTCTTTATATTTCACTCATAAAAAAGCATTGTGGCCAAATCTACCTGCCATTTATATTTGTATGTGAACTAAGTATGTGTACTATTTCTTTACATTTTCAAATTCGTTTATGAATATTATATCAACAATATAATTTATAAGTGTGTCCAGTAGATAGGGAGCTGCTTTGGAGCTAGGAAGACTTGAGTTGCATTTTCCCCTCAGATGCATGCTAGCTTTCATCTTGCTCACAATGCTCTAGGCAATTCTCTGAGACAGATTCTTAAGCTTTTTTTGTGTCATGCACCCCCTCTTTTAGTCTGATTAGGTCTAAGGATCCCCTTTCACAATGATATTTTAAATGCACAAAATAATGTGTACATGTGTGTAATTACAATTAAAAACAATTATAGTTATCAAAATACAGCTTCTGTAAATCATTTGGAGAGATTGTTCTGCACTTGGAGCTCTATACTCATGAAATCATATATCTAGTTCCTATCCCTAATTCTATATTTTTCATCATCTTCTTTGTAATATAGCTTTAACTATATTTGCACATGTCCTCTACTAAACTGGAAGGTCTTTGAGGGCAGGGACCATGTCTTATACATATACTTTGGTCATGCAGTATTTCACATGGTACCTCACACACAGTAAATATCTGTTAAATGAATAGATGGCTAGATGGATAGGAAATTGCCATAATGTTTTCAATTCCTTTGTCTGGTTCAGCAATAAATATATAGCACAGAATGGCGCCAGAACTTAGCCATGTGGGACACCACTCATTGTATCTTTCCTTTTCCACATCTCATTAATATCATTTGATTCCTGCATCTTATTATTCTCCTTAGTTTCTTTTATCCGTTTTATTATAGTCCTCAAAAATTCACATCTCATTACTTCCTTCAATTTTCACATGACACTACATCATTCCCTTATGCCCCTCATTAGATTCTTTAACATGCACATCTCATTGCACCTTCCCTTTTGCACATCTCATTCCACCCTTATACTCCTGTATCTCATTATGCTTCTTAAACATGCACATCTCATTACACAGTTTCTTCAAATATCTCATTACACTATTCCACTTCTATACTTTATTGTCTTTTTATTTTTGCATCTTATTACACTTAAACTTACAACTTCCTTTGTCCAACTTTTACCATCCCTTAAAAATGTATATCTGGTCACTTCTTTTCTTCATGCATCTCATTAAAACACTTACCTGATGTATCTCATTAAATATTTTGAATATGTACATTTCATTATATCGTTCCCTTTCATTCATGCCATTTTACCCTTTAAGCGTGAACTTCTCATGATACTTCCCTTTATGTATTTCATTACAGTCCTCAATTCATTCATCTCATTATTATACAGGTCCTTCATGAATCTCATTAAGTTCCTTAAAATTGTACTTCTCAACTGCTCTCTTCTTCAGTGCACCTCAAGACACCATCACATTTACACATCTCATTACACCATTTCTTTTTTTATTATCTCAGCACACCCCTTCATCATATACTTCTTACACACTTCACATTCTATTACATGTTGCATTATTCTATTCTATGTTTGAATCTTTTTACATACTTTCCATTACTTTCCTAACATGAGCATATCTCAATCATTCTTTTTTTGCATCTGATTATTTTCTTCTTTTTATATACCTCATGAAATCTTGCATAGATATCTCATGACAAACTTCAATATACACATGTGCTTATAAATATCACATACATTTCTTCAGTATTCTCTTTTATATGTTATTTCTATATTTAACATTTTAAATATTTATATATTTAGGTTATGCATTATATTCTTTCAATATAAACCTTTCACACAATTTCTCTAAAAGATTATGGAATTTGGAAAAGGGATATTTAAGGAAAAATTAAAACCTTAACCTGGGCAGTTCCCATTGTGTGATACTTTCATTTTTTTAGCAGCTTTCACTTTCAGCAACTGTCAAGCCTAAACTTTGGTCCTCTTAAGCAGTGATTCAAAGATAGTCACACTATCTTCTTACAAAGAAGATTTCTTTGACTCAGGCATAGGATCTGAAGGTATGTTGAAGCTGACAGACATTTACATATTCAGGATCATAAAAGTATTTCATGAGTTCAGGTGGCTATTATTCTGGTCTATAGACTCTTCATTCCACAAGGCATTAGTGTTATCCCAATGAAGATGATAATCTAACACTTTCATGACTAAAACTTCCCTCTAGCCATTAATGAAAAAATAAAGGAAATTATGGAACTTGGGATAAGGAGTAGAGTCCATGGAAGTCTTCTGTATCAGTGATCAGTGAAAAAATTAAGTGGACCTTTGTTATTCTAGGAAGTTTTCAATGCAAAACCATTCAACTTAGTACTTACAGCATTGGGAAGGGACTTTGTTATGGTCCTCTACTTTATGAGAAAATCAATTGATAAAGAAGATTTCTGAGTTGTTATCCAAATTGGGTCATTGACCTCCACTGGTATTAGCA
The DNA here is from genome assembly GCF_028372415.1 of Notamacropus eugenii. Taxonomy (NCBI): domain Eukaryota; kingdom Metazoa; phylum Chordata; class Mammalia; order Diprotodontia; family Macropodidae; genus Notamacropus; species Notamacropus eugenii. The sequence goes on along the minus strand of NC_092878.1, from coordinate 40,540,892 downwards.
AGAACAGTAGTACTAGTGATCTAGTAGTTACATAGTAGCTACTATGTATTGTGCAAAGTCCTTTACAACTATTATCTCATTTGATTCTTGCAAAAACTGGAGGACATAACTGTTCAATTGTCCTCACTTTACAGGTGAGGAAACTGAGGCAAATGGAGGTTACACAACTTACTCAGCTTTACACAATTAGAAAGTGTTTGAGCCAGGATTTGAACTCAATCTTTTCTAACACCAATTAAATGTTCTGTCCAGCACTTCATCCACTAAGCCACCTAATTGTCCAACAGAAAGATAAGAATTCTAAAAAACAAAGATAAAGTAAAAGTTCATACTAGTTATAGGAGAAAAGCTTGTATGAATGCACAGAAATGGGAGACAGAATGTGGATTTTGGAGAACAAGAAATAAACCAATTTAGACTCAATGGAGAATGCATGAAGAAGAACAGTATAAAATACAGCTACAAAGGCAGGAGTCAAAAAATCAAGGATGATTCTGAACTATGAACTCGGGTGATGGACAGGTAGAGCAGCTAGTTGGCCCAGTGGAAAGATTGCGGGCTTGGAGTTAGGAAAACTCATCTTCCAGATTTCAAATCTGGCCTCAGACACTTACTAGCTGTGTTTGCTTCCATTCCTCACATGTAAAAGGAGCTGGAGAAATAAATGACCAATCACTGTGCTATATTTGTCAATTTTTTTTTAAGTTTCAAGTCATGCAAAGTCAGAAACTCACTGAAAAAATAATAAAAGACTGAGAAGTGGTAGTATGCTCAACAGAAAAGAAAAATTTAGTAGAGGAACAAGTTTAGGGGGAAAATAACCAATATATTTTTAGATGTCTTCAATTTAAGAAGCCTTGGTTATATCTAGAAGGACTTCATAACAGGAAATTGATGATCTATTACTAGAATTCAGGAGGAATATATTACATACATATATGCATGTGTGCATGCATGTGCTCACAGATATTTGGTTGTCATCCCCATTGAGAAAATATTTGAATTCATGGAAGCTTGTGGACTTTCTAAGGAAGAGAATTTGGAAAGATAAGTGCTTCTGAGATGTAGTCCTAGGTAATATCCATGCTAATGGATCAAGAGATGAGTGATAATTAGCAAAGAAGATATAGAAGGATCAAATAGATAAGCATGAGAAGAATCAGGAGAGAGAATGTAATGAGAACCAAGGATAGAATATTCAAAGGAAAGGAGGGTCAAAGGTAAGAAGGACAAAGACTTTGAAAAACCCATTAAATTTAGCAATTAAGAGATCGTTCCTTAGAGACAATAATTTCAATAAAGAGTTAGAGAAGACACATCT